>NC_058417.1:25225286-25391056 GCF_002201575.2 Neomonachus schauinslandi
ATCTATCTATCTATCTATCTATCTATCTATCTATCTATCTATCTATCTATCCATCCATCTATCTATCTTTCTATCGGTATATGTCTCTTTTGCCACCACCAGCTGAAACACCTCTTTTCAAGGCATACAAAATATTTACTATGATAATCCATATTCTAGACCGTAAAGCAAGCCTCAATAAATTTAAAGAATTTAAATCATTCAAAGTATGTTCTCTGACCACAATGCAATTAAATTAGAAATCAATAACCATACAATATTTGGAAGAATCCTCAAATATTTGGAAACTAACACTTCTAAATAACTAATGGATCTAAGAAGAAATTTAAAAATTAGAAATTATTTTGAACTGGGTGAAAATTAAGACACAACATATCAGAATTTGTGGGATGTACTAAAGCAGTACTTAGAGGAAAATTTATAGCACTAAAATGCCATGTTAGAAAATAAGATCTCAAATCAATCATCTCAGCTCCCATCTTGATAAACTAGAATAAGGATCAAAGTGTAAATCAAATAAATAAAAACAGAAAAACAATAGAGAAAATCAATATAAGTATAGTTTCATAGTTTTGACACTAAAAGTATGGTCCATAAAAGAAAAAATTGATAAATTGAACTTCATTAAAATTAAGAACATCTGTTCTTATATTGATACTATTAATGGAATGCCAACACTAGGAGAAAATATTACTGAAAGCCATACATTGGGAGAAAATATTTTCAAATCACGTATCTGATAAAAGAATATGTAAATATATGAAAACTCAAAACTCAATAATAAGAAAACCACCAAAGAAAAATTGGGCAAGTGATTTGAACAGATTTCACTGAAGAAGAAATACAGATGGCAAATAAGCACATGCAAAGATGATCACCATCAGCAGATATTAGGGAATTGTGAATTAAAACCATGAGATACCACTACAGACTTAGTAGATTGTCTAATATTAAAAACTACAGACCATACCAAGTTTTGACAAGAACATAGAGCAGCTGGAGCTCACATACACTATGATTGGAAAGCTAGTATCACAGAAAAACTTTGGAAAACAATTTGACAGCTTCTTAAAAGATTAAACATATACCTACCATATGTCCTAGCCATTCCACTCCTAAGTATTTAACCAAGAGAAATGAAAGCATGTGTCCACCCAAAGACTCATACATCAAAATTTAACAGTGGCTATATTTGTGGTAGCCAAGAACTGCAGACAACTCAAATGTCCATCAAGTCAGTGGGTAAACAAATTGCTGTTCATCCATAAAATGGAATACTACGCAGGAATAAAAAGGAGTGAATTTTTGAAAAATGCAGTAATATGGTTGGATCTCAAATAAATAAAAGGAACCAGACCAAACAAATGCATACTGTATGGTTTCATGTATATGAAATTCTAGAAAATGCTAACAAATTTATGGTAATATAAAACCAATGTATGGTTTCCTGGATATGTAGATGGGGTGAGGGGAGAGATGATCACAAAAGGGCATAAGGAAATCTTTGGCAATGATGGATATGTTCAGTATCTTGATTGCAGTGATGGTTTCATAGGTTATACATATATCAAAACATCAAATTGTCTACCTTAAATATGCACAGTTTCTTGTATGTCAGTTAAACTGTTAAATTTTCAAGGATGGCAGTGTATACCCTCATTCTAAATTCTGTTCAGCAATGCTGTTTTGAGGGGGGGTTTTGTTTGTTTTGCTATTTTTAGATTTTTAGTGTTCCAGTTAATCTAGTAGTTCTTTCACCTGGAAGTAAACATTATCTAGCCATTGTACTTGCCTTCTCTCCAAACCCATCACTATTTTTATTTTATTATTTTTAAAGATTTTATTTATTTATTTGAGAGAGAGAGAGTGCGCGAGCAAGAGAGTGAGAGAGAGCATGAGCAGAGGGAGAAGCAGACTCCCGGCCGAGCAGGGAGCCCAACGCAGGGCTCAGGACTCAATGCGGGGCTCCGTCCCAGGACCCTGGAATCTTGACCTAAGCCGAAGGCAGATGATTAACCGACGAAGCCACCCAGGTGCCCCAACCCATCACTATTTTTAATGAGAAAACCAAATCCAGGGCATTTTGATTCTGTACTAAACCAATAAAATGGGTATATTAAGAAACATGTAATACCTACTAAATGGGTAATCTTTTGTTTTACATTTCTACATCCTATAATAAAATGAACATTAGGTACTGTATCTTTGAATGTTTAGGTTAGTGTTTTGCTTTTGGACTCTAAAATACAGACTCAAGGGGCGCCTGGGTGGCTCAGTCGTTAAGTGTCTGCCTTCGGCCCAGGTCATGATCCCAGGGTCCTGGGATCGAGCCCCACGGCGGGCTCCCTGCGTGGCGGGAAGCCTGCTTCTCCCTCTCCCACTCCCCCTGCTTGTGTTCCCTCTCTCGCTGTGTCTCTGTGAAATAAATAAAATATTTAAATAAAATAAAATAAAATAAAATAAAATACAGACTGAAATCCTAAACATTAAAAAAAAAAAAAATTACCTCCCAAATTCACCAGTTCTGATTCCTGTATGTTTGGTGAGCTATACACACCCAGTCTGCCATCTTGTTCCTTGGAAGTCCTGCTTGGACATTGTATTTTAAAATCTGTATTACAAAGTCTTTTATCCTTTTATTAGTTTAGTACTTTAAGCCTTAGACATAAGAAAGAAGACTATCAGTGAAAATCAATTGAAATGTAGTTAGATAAAGATCTGTTGTACTAGGCAGAAGGCTTAGTTGCAGCACAATATAATCAATTAGGACCCTCCAGCTGCATACAGAGTTTTACCCAGCCAATCACTTTTCACACGTTTCCTCCATTAGCTTGACTAGAGTTCTTTTTTTTTTATGTGAATTATGATGAATGAGATTGTTGTTATGAATAGAGAGATGGGTCATTACCCTACAGAAACCAGACTGTGCCGGCGTTTAGTGATTAGGGCTTTCTGCTCCTGCTATCAATAAAGTATAAATTTATCTGTCTCAAACTGCGATTGGGAAGCTGTAGTCATTGCTGTCTAATTCGGTTAACAATGTTATAATCGTAAATTGTTTTTGTTCATCTGGATAATTTACATAACTTTTAAGTTAGTTGCAAGGGTGAAGTAATATAATTTATCAAATAGCAGTGGGAAATTTTTCGTGGCTTAAAATCAAATAAATATCCCTCAGGAATTAGTACTCCCAAATTTAGCAACCTGGGTATAGCCCCAAGACGTCAAAAAGTGGAAATAATGAATGAAGTTTATATATCCTACATGAAGATGCTGGAGGTTTGCAAAGTAATGAGCATTAGCTTATTACAGAAGTGCTGTAGTTTGTTAAATTCTAAAAATTAAGTGACTGCTGTTTTCCTGGGCTTGGGTTGAGGAATTCAAGAGGTAGGAAAGAGTTGTGGGTTAATGTGCTAAGTGACTGAGATGGGTTACAGGTAGATTGAGCCAATCAGCCTAACATTAGCACGTTTTATGGGGGAAAAAAAAATCAATCCTTAGAGCACCTCTACCAGGGTAGGTTAGTAGAAAAGGTCCTGCTATAAACTATTGAATTATAAGCAAATATAGTCTTTTTTTTGCTCTTAAAATAGTATTTTATTTTGTTTTGATTTTTGTTATTTTAACTTTTTCCTATTCCTGTCTCCTATTGTCACAGAAAATGACGTGTGTGTGTGGGTGTGTGTGTGTGTGTGTAGAATATTGTGCGTACTCGGCCCTCCCAGATGTCAGCGAATGGATAGTAAAATTTCATTGTCTGCAGCTATGAATAATTTTAATGTTGTATGGAAAGGCAGGAAAGGTTGCCTGATTGTGGTGGATACCAAAGAAAACCCCAGTAGAGATGCTGTTCTTGGAAGTCTAAAAAAAAAAGTATGCTAAAGCATACCAGCCTTTGAGGTCCATTGATGAAAAGACCTTTGTGTTTTGTGCCATGAGGATGGGGGAGGGGTGCTCAATTCTAGAAGAGTCAATAAACACCAGGAGCTGTGCTCGTCTTGTAGCTTTAGTAAGCTTTAATCTGTAAGCTTGATTACCTCCTAACCCTCTGTCTCTTGCCTCCCCCTTCAAGCACTGTGGGGGCTTTATGGTGGTATTAGTGGCATTTTGCCCAACATTGGCTTTAAGGAAATCATTCTAGGGAGAAGGAGAAGCAGAAAGACTGGATCTGTCTGTTGTGTGAGGTCATTAACACAAGAATAACCTTCTGAGCTCCGGAGGGTAGGCGGGATGTCTGTCCTTACTAGAAATTTGCAGGTGAAATGTCACTGTCCTTTTGTTGAAGCCTAACTTGGTCCAGGCCTGGGGGCATATACATCATCTGGAAGAGCTCACTTCTGATACTTTCAGCAGGAAATCCAGTAATATATCATGGAGAGCCCTTTGTATTTGCTGTGAGAGTTCATAAAAACATGTTTGCAAGCTGTAGCTATCTAGGACTTTTTTTTTTTTTTTAGAGACACTTAACTTGCACAGCGTTGCTATGGAATTAATTCTCGGTATTGAGAATATTCTAGTGTCTGAGACCAGATTCAGTGCTCCCTGGTTTGCCAAACGTCATTAAGTCATTAGTGTAGGAGACTTGTAGTGAAGGACCGATTAAAAGCTCAGAGAGGCCTTTGTACATTTTTATATTAATCCCAAGAGCTTTACAATATTCTCTTTTTTTCCTAATGAGTAGTCTGAGAAGATATATTATTTCATTTAAAAAACCTTGAAAGATAAATGAAGACAGAAAATGATTATGGCCACAGATAAGAGATCAAGCTATTCAGCCAACAAGCTGTAATAAATAAATACTGAGCCAATATACTGTTAGCCTGGGAGCCACTGGGTAGAAATAATGTGGTTTGAATTTGGACCCTGTTTTGTCAGAGGATTTGAGAGAAACAGTGAAAGTTGTCATGTGCCCCCAGGTATCACCAAAGTACAGGTGTGCCTTACAAGTATGAGGAGGTAACTCAGGACTCTTACAGCAAGAGATGGGCCTTGATGGCAAGTCTTGGCTGATGCTTGCTACCTTTATCAGGAGCATTGGTCCCATGCTGTGTGTCCATGCAGTGGACCAAACAGCAGCAGTCCGGCTTCACAGATGGCTTTGCCCGCAGTTGGCTTTGTACTTTAGGCACAGAATAAAATTATCCTAGCCAGGCAGCGCTTGAATTGAGGGGGAAGTAAGATGACCATGTAGAGCCCAAGGATGGAATATAAGCTGCATGGTGCCTTATCTTCTGTCATTGAATTCCCAGCAGTTGGAACAGTCCCTGGCAGAAAATGGCAATTTGTTATAGAATTTTAATTAATTAATTGGCATGACTGGTGAGGGGCAAGAGATGATTAGATCTGGGCCTGAATCCATGCTTCTATGGTAAGGCCTAGAACACTGCAGGCCCACTGGTGGTGGTCAAAGGAAGGATGCTAAACAGCTCAGAACAAAATATGGAGTTGCCAGGACACGATGCTGACCACAACTCAGAACTGAGAAGCTACCCATTGTTGCCAGGTATGTTCTCTTTGAACCTTTGCTCAACCATTTATGGATCAACACACCCAGAAACAATCTTGTGTACTGACACAACCCAAAAAGTTAACTATTCCAATCATTTCCTTATGATCTAAAGTAATTTTTTTTTCTCTTTGGAAAAAAAAATCTGCAAATTGGTGTTTCTTTTTGAGTAGCTTTATGATGACAAAGCTGGGAGTTACAGTATGAAGTCAGTGAAGATCACCTTCTTACTGATGGTCTGAGATAATGCTTCTTCAAGTCATGTTGTTTGCTCAGAGAGAAGGGACCCATTGTGGGAGTAGACTACACATCCATTGGCTTGCGAAGATGCCTCGAGAGATGAATGAAACATAAAATTTGAAAAAAATTTTCAGGGCATAATTGAGAGGATGAAGGAAAGAAAAAGGATATAGAGTGAAATATGAAGTAGAAGGAAAGGACAGGTGTGCTCAGTTAATTTGCTTCCTTATAACCCTTAAGAATGAATCCTTGCTCGCACCCCCAGTTGTAGGCAGTTATTGATCTGATTTCTGTCTCTATGTATTTGTCTTTTCTGGATATTCCATATGAATGTCATCATATGATACGTAGGCTTATGAGTCTGGCTCATTTGCATGTGTTTGAGGTTCATCTATGTTGTTCAATACAGAAGTACTTTGTTCCCTTAACTTTTAAAAAAAAAATTTAAATGTTAAATTTTTAATTTTAATTCCAGTATAGCTAACATACAGTGTTATATTAGTTGCAGGTGTATAATATAGTGATTCAATAATTCTGTACTCCATGCTCATCATGGTCCCTTACCTTTTTGAGATATTCTTCTTGTGGCTGTGGACCCTGTTCATTTCAGCTGTGTGCTGAACACCAACATACACTGGTACTTTCAGTGTCATTTTAGAGGGAAAGGAGATTGGGTTTTTGTTTTTGTTTTAATGAACTCACCTTTTCCATGTGTTCATTCTAATTGTGACTTGTTGAAGGAAATGTTTCCTTAATAGAAGAACCTTCTTTTCAGGTCCTTCTACTCTTCAAGTATTAAATGTCATTTAAAATTTTTTGCTATTATTGTTTTCCATGAAGAAATTTCCTTCATTTAAAAATTTATAGTTTCGGGCGCCTGGGTGGCTCAGTTGGTTAAGCAACTGCCTTCGGCTCAGGTCATGATCCTGGAGTCCCGGGATCGCGTCCCGCATCGGGCTCCCTGCTCAGCGAGGAGCCTGCTTCTCCCTCTGACCCTACCCCCTCTCATGTACTCTCTCTCATTCTCGCTCTCTCAAATAAATAAATAAAATCTTTAAAAAAAAATTTATAGTTTCTTGCTTTTAGAAAACTTTACTTATTTGCACATTTACACATTTCATGTATCAGTGGCCAAGGTGTTCATGATAGGAAAATTCAGTGGCAAGAGCCTCATAGAAACAAAGCCTTAAACCTGGTCTTAACTGTGGTTTTTAGACAAATGTGTTTTCTTTTTTCCCCCCAAATTTATTTTATTTTATTTTTTTAGTAATCTCTACACCCAACATGGGGCTTGAACCCACGACTCTGAGATCAAGAGTCACATGCTCTACCCACTTGAACCAGCCAGGCGCCCTTAGACAAATGTGTTTTCAGTATGTTCATATTAGTAAGAGCTTTCTCTTTGGGGTTCCTGGGTGGCTTAGGTGGTTAAGCCTCTGCCTTCAGCCTTCAGCTCCAGTCATGATCTCAGGGTCCTGGGATTGAGCCCCATGTCCAGCTCCCTGTTCAGCGGGGAGTCTGCTTCTCTCTCTCCCTCTTCCTCCGCCCTTCCCTTCTGCCCTTCCCCCCAACATTCGTCCTCCCTCTCTCTCTCTCTTGCTCTCTCGCTTGTGCACTCTCTCAAATAAATAAAATCTTTTTTTTTAAAGATTTTATTTATTTATTTGACAGAGAAAGAGACAGTGAGAGAAGGAACACAAGCAGGGGGAGTGGGAGAGGGAGAAGCAGGCTTCCCGTGGAGCAGGGAGCCCGATGTGGGGCTTGATCCCAAGACTCTGGGATCATAACCTGAGCCGAAGGCAGACGCTTAATGACTGAGCCACCCAGGCACCCCTCAAATAAATAAAATCTTTAAAAAAAGCTTTCTCCTTTTCTTTGTAGTTCAAAATATATTATTTTAATTTAAATCTTTAAAATGTATTATTTTAATTTATATAATGCTTCAAGCTAAATAATGTACAGCAGACTTATAAAAATACCATAAACATATGTTTGTTATTTTTCAACATGAGGTTTGCTAAGATTAATAATAATTAAAAAGTAATTTACCCCTGGGAAGTCACAGGTAAGGTTATATATAAAAATTAATTCTAAATGGGATCATAAATATAAAGAGCTAAAACTGTAAACCTTTAAGAAGAAAAAAGTAGCATATGTTTTTATTCTTTTTTTTTTTTTTAAGATTTTATTTATTTATTTGACAAAGAGAGACACAGGGAGACAGGGAACACAAGCAAGGGGAGTGGGAGAGGGAGAAGCAGGCTTCCCGCTGAGCAGGGAGCCCGATGTGGGACTCAATTCCGGGACTCTGGGATCATGGCCTGAGCCGAAGTCAGATGCTTAACCGACTGAGCCACCCAGGCGCCCCGCATATGTTTTTATTCTTTTTTTTTTTTAAAGATTTTATTTATTTGACAGAGAGAGACATAGCGAGAGCAGGAACACAAGCAGGGGGAGTGGGAGAGGGAGAAGCAGGCTTCCCGCAGAGCAGGGAGTCCGATGTGGGACTCGATCCCAGGACCCTGGGATCATGACCTGAGCCGAAGGCAGACGCTTAACGACTGAGCCACCCAGGCGCCCCTGTTTTTATTCTTAATTAAGCAGAGATTTTTAGATGGGATTCAAAACCTTGAACCAGAAAAACTAATTGATATTAAGGCAAAATTGTAAATACTTGCCCTTGGAAAACCATTGTTAAGAAAATGATAAGGCGGGACACCTGGGAGGTTCAGTTGGTTAAACTTCATTTCTGCTCAGGTTGTGATCTCAGGGTCGTGGGATCAAGCCCCTTGTTAGGCTCCAGGCTCAGTGGGGGTCTGCTTGGGGATTCTCTCTCTCCCTCCCCCCACCCTCCCGCGTGCTCTCTCTGTCTCTCTCAAATAATAAATAAATCAATCTGTAAAAAACATGAAAAGGCAAGCTACATACTGGAAGAAAATCTTTGCAGAACATAAACATTTGGTTCCCTTATTCACAGATTCTATATTTGCGAGTTCACCTACTTACTGAAATTAATTTATAACCCCATAACAATACTCATTTGCTGTGCTTTCATGGGCAGATAGGGGAAAGCTGTAAAACATTTCAGTTGCCTGACATGCACTTTCCCGGCTGACTTCAAACAATGGAACACTTGCTCTGCCTTCTTGTTTGAACTCTTATTCTATGGGTAAGTGTCCTTTTTCTGATCTACTTAGTGGCACATTGCACTTTTGTGCTTTTGCTGGTGATTTTGCTGTTTAAAACAACACCCAAGCAGGGCACCTGGGTGGCTCAGTTGGTTAAGCGACTGCCTTCGGCTCAGGTCATGATCCTGGAGTCCCTGGATCGAGTCCCGCATCGGGCTCCCTGCTCGGCAGGGAGTCTGCTTCTCCCTCTGACCCTCCCCCCTCTCATGTGCTCTCTCTCATTCTCTCTCTCTCAAATAAATAAATAAAATCTTTAAAAAAAAAAAACAAAAAAACACCCAAGCATAGTGCTGAAGTGTTGTCTAGTGTTCCTGAGTGCGAGAAGGCTGCAGGGTGCCTTCTGAAAAAAAAAATAGGTATGTTACCTAAACTTAGTTCAGGTATGAGTTATATAGTTCTCTTGGCCATGAGTACAATGTTAACGAATTAACAATACAATACATATTGAGAAAAGAAGAGGAATTCATTGATGAGTACATATGACTGCTCTGGGAAATGCTAGAGTAACATCTGTAGTGCTTGGTAAAGCTATGGAAAAGATGGAAAAGCAGCTAAAGTTGTGGATTTAGGAGATGACAACTGATAAAGATTGTGGTGGATAGTATTCTTAAAAAGTCATTTACCCCTGGGGAATCACAGGTAAAGTTACATAAAAATTAATTCTAAATGGTATCATCTAAATCTAAAGTAAGAGCTAAAACTGAAAAGAGCTTTATAGTCATGTTACCCACGGGCAGGAAAACCTTATAGCCATTTTGACTAGTGCTGGCTGGCTTGCATATTTCAAAAGACAGTACAGCACAAAAATGCTAAATTTGTAATCAAGCAGGTTTTGCAGATTGGAAGGTTACAGAAGAATTTAAAAAATATCCACTAAGTATTAGGGAAAAGGTTAAGTAGATGAGCAGGTTTTCAGATGCTTTTTTTTAATTATTAAAATGTAATTGACATACAATATCTTGTTAGTTTCAGGTGTATATCATAGTGGCTCAGTATTTTAATATATGATGAAATTATCCCCACCAGAAGTCTAGTTACCACCTGTCACCATACAAAGTTATTACAATATTATTGCCTGTACTTTACATCTCCATAACTTCCTTATTTTATAACTGGAAGTTTGTACCTCTTAACCCCTTTCACCTATTTCACCTGCCCCCCCCCCACCAACCCATCCGGTAACCAACAGTTTGTTTACTGTAATCTATGAGTCTGTTTCTGTTTTGTTTCGTTTATTTGTTTTGTTTTTAGATTCCACATGTAAGTGAAACCCTGTGGTGTTTGTCTTTCTCTGTCTGACTTATTTCAAATAGTATAGTACCCTCTAAGTCCATCCATGTTGTCACAAATGGCATTCTTTTTTTTGGGTGAGTCATATATATATATATGAATATATATCCTCTTTATCCATTCATCTATCGATGAACACTTAGACTGCTTCCATATCTTGGCTATTATAAATAATGCTGTAATGAACATAGGGGTGCATATATCTCTTCAAATTGATGTTTTCGCTTTCTTTGGATAAATACCCAGAAGTAGAACTGGTAGATTATATGGTAGTTCTATTTTTAACTTTTTTTTTTAAGATTTTATTTATTTATTTGACAGAGAGAGACACAGCGAGAGAGGGAACATAAGCAGGGGGAGTGGGAGAGGGAGAAGCAGGCTTCCCGCTGAGCAGGGAGCCCGATGCGGGGCTCGATCCCAGGACCCTGGGATCATGACCTGAGCCGAAGGCAGACGCTTAACGACTGAGCCACCCACGGGCCCCTCTATTTTTAACTTTTTGAGGAACCTCCATACTGTTTTCCACAGTGGCTATGCCAGTTTGTGTTCCCACCAATGGTGCACAAGCGTTCCCTCTTCTTCATATTCTCACCAACACTTGTTATTTTTTGTCTTTTTAATAATTGCTTTACTGACAGGTATGAGGTGGTATCTTGTGGTTTTGATTTGCACTTCCCTGATATTTAGTGATGTTGAGCACCTTTTTATTTGCCTGTTGGCCATTCAGTGCTTTTGAGACTAGTTTTCAATTCTGATGAGACATTGGCAAATGAATCATATAATGTGAATGGCATTTTATTTAATGAAAATATTGTGACCAGAAGCTCACAGGAACCTTGCTGTGTTTTTCCCTTAGGAAATTTCATTATTCACTTACTCAGTGTTCAGGTGACTTTTTGGAACATAAGTCCCACAAACAACAAGAATTTACTCTATTTGATAAAGGAATCATGTGCAAAATACGTAAAGAACTCTTATAACTCGATAACAAGAAACACAATTCGAAGTATGGGCAAGCAGACTTCGCCAAAGAAGATAAAAAAGTGACAAATATATGAAAAGATGCTCTGACATTAGACACGAGGGAAATTATACTATGCACTATGAGAATGGCTAAAAGTTAAAAGACTAATAATCCCAAATGTTGATGAGGATGTGGAGAAACTGCAGAACCCTTATACATTATTGTTGGAAATGAAAAATTGTAGAGCCACTTAATAAAATAGTTTGGTAGATCCTTATAAATATACATCTACCATATGATTCCATTAGTCCACTCATAGGTATTTACCCAAGAGAAATGAAAACATATGTTTATTCAAAGACTTGTACTCAAATGTTCATTGCAGCTTCTTTCATAATAGCCAAAACCTTGAAATAAACCAAATGTTCATCAGTTGGTAAAGAGACCAAACAGTGCTCTGTCCCTACTTAGCAATAAAAGGGACTACTGATGATACATGCGGCCACGTGGATGAATTGCAAAAGCATTATGTTAAGTTAAAAAAAGACAGACATAAAACACACAGTGCATGATTCCATTTATATGAAATTCTAGAAAAGGCAAAACTATAGAGACAGAATGCCGATCAGTGATTGGCAGGGGCCAGGAGTTGGGGGGACAGGAATTGACTCCGAAGGGGCATGTGCAGACTTTTTGGAGTGTTGGAAATATTCCATATCTTGACTGTGGTGATGGATTACATGTTCTATACCCTTTAAAAAAAACAAACCCTCATCAAACTCAACACTTAAAACTGGTAAGTTTAACTGAAGGTAAATTAATGCCCCTCTCAAGCTAATTAAAGCAACAACAACAACAAAACTTACCAGAAACTATAAGGCCCAGCATAATAAAACTGTGCCTACTTTTTTCAATGAAAACAAGTAAAAGTTTCCTTGTATTTGAATTTATAGGCCTTTAGCACAACAAAAGCTACTAGCTGGGTGGAGTTATCTCCATGTAAGCCAGTAATAATTAAAATTTTTCTTTTTTTGAATAGCTAATGGGCTAATGGTTTAAATACTTATCCATATTCTAGTATGTTCTTCTCTTCCATGACCATGCTGTGACCTCTGAAAACAAAAGTTAGAGATCGGAAGTAACTAACTGACAATTACAGTGGTTGATACACTCCAGTTTAAATAGACGTGTCCTCGGTTAAAATATGGTTCATTCATCGGTCAAACTGTCCTTATTTCCTTTAATTGAATTAAGATGGACAAATGAGAGATGTGTGCAAGACAGAAAAAAAAAATCCTTTCACAAATCACTGTTATCCTCCCTTTGAGTGTAAAACGAATCAATTAAAAGCATGTCAAAGCATCTTTCACTCTTGAACAACTTTAAAGCAGAAAACATTTTACAAAAATAAAAATTTGAGTGAGAAATGGAGAGAAACTGGTTGCTTTTTACAGTTAAACATAATTTTATCTCTGAGAACTGTGGATTATATTACTTTATGTGCTCGTGTTTGGTTACAATTATAACTGTGGTCAAAAGCCTTCATTTTTTTATCTTCAAGTTGGAAATACTGTGTAAGAAGAAAATAGAAAATAGAAGAAAATAGTCAGTTCACAATTGTATATACAGTTTGGTTCCATCTGTACATTTACTACATAGAGTTCCTGGCGGAGAGGTGAGGGTGGAGGGTGGAGGGTGAAAGGTAATTTTTATTTTCCGCCTAAGAGGCAGCTACTTTGAAAAATGTAGTGTCCCTACTCTTTCTATTCCATTAAATTACTATTTTTTTGTACTACATCTTATGTGCAGATTCATATATTCTATAAAGTAATTTTTAACCTGTGTATTAAGGTTAACTTTATTAAAATTAGTTATCTGTCCCTATATTCTACCTCTGTTTTGCACTAGTCTACCCATGCAAATCTGTAGTGTGTAACTCGGAGCCTGCTTCCTGTTTGGAATTCGTATCTTTTCATACTTAAATATGTTTTTTCCTGCTCTCTGAATTTGGTTATAGATAGGCTCATAATTTGTGTTCTTTATTCATTTGAAATTTTTTTTAATTTTTCATGTTTTTAATTTTAATGGTTCAAAATTCAAAACATACAAAAGAGTACGTAATGAAAAGCCTTTCTTCTACTCCTGTCCCCCAGCTACCCAGTTCCTCTCTTTGGAGGCCAACAATACTATCGGTTTCTTTATCCTTCAAGAAATGTCTTGTGCAATATATATTTGGGTGAGCGGAAAAAAAACTGAAGCAAACTTTATTTATAAATGGAGGGGTGTTCAAAATTTCAAATACTGTAGTGCTATCCGTTTCTACATGTTGATTTTTATAGAATCACCTTGGCAACATCAACTATATCTGAGCTTTTAAGCATTATCGGTGACATCAAGATAGACTCTTCAGTAGGAAATTTTAAGAATTTAAAATACTCGGAATATCAGGCTTTTAGAGTTTCCTATCTCTGGACTTTATGTCTGTGACGTGTGTTCTAGGCTAGAATTCTGGTATGTCTGTGAAACTCCTCTCTTATTATTTATCTTTTAGTATGGACCATGCCCAGTGAAAGAGAGCATGGGTATGAATTACTGAGTAGACTGATCAGCAACACATCCTGCCATGGGGATTTTCCCTTACATTTATAGTCTGTACTTAAAAAAACCTCCTTCTGAAATGCCCAGGGCTAAGAATACTAATTTCCCCATAATAAATAAATAAATAAATAAAAACTTAACAAACACATGAGAGGAAACTAAAATCCAGAAGAATATTGGCAAACATGTTCATGTTCAGGGTTATTTATTGATGGTTTTGCTCATTGGAAGGATAAAGTGTGTGTCACTTGTCATTAGCAGTAACAATTTCAGCACGTTATGTTCTCTTTTTATTTACTCTGGTGGCAACATGTTTCTGAACAGGGCCACTGGCTGTGGGTCAAGAGGTCAGTCTTTGAGGTTAAGAGTGGATGGGGTCATTTGCTATTAACCTAAGATTAGCAGCTAAGTTTTTTTTCTTTTTTTTTCTTTTTAGTAGATTTCCTCCTATTTGTGTAACATGCCAAATTAATCTCTCCCAATTTTAAAAGAATCTCTCCTTTCTGATCAAATTTTATTTATTTAAGTTTTCGTAGAGGTGTTTTTTTCTATCCAGATCTCTTTCTAGCCCCTCTTCCTAGTCCATGAAGCAATGTGAACTTTTTTCTAAGACTTAAAAAATTTTGTATCCTTTAACATCCATTTCCCAACGTACAAATGCCAATATTTTTTATAGTTTTCAACTTTTAAGGTTTTTTCCCCCACATATTTACATACCAAACTAACCAACACACAGCAGAATTTTAGGATTTCAGAGATGCGTTCTCTCCTGAGACAGCCTTTCTCCTCGCTCTTGTTGCTATTAAACGATGTCCAGCTTTTAAACTGGCAAGTTTTGTTGTTGTTATTTTCAATTTTAGGGATCTATTTAATTGGTGCCCTGATATCTGAAACCTTCCTGTTCTCTCTACTCTTCAGCAAAAAGAATCACCTGTTATAATGTAGTTTCGTCAACTGTCATGTAATAAGTGTTCTCTGTGGAGTTTCCTCATGAGAATTTCCACACAATTCCTGGTTTATATTCTGGTATAAACCACAAGCCTGCTCTGGTTGCTTGGTCACTGTTAGGTCTCTTATACCAAAGTTGTTTCTCTTATGTCTTGGCTCATTTGATTACTAGAAGGAGATTTTACTTGCCTTTAAAAAACTTTATTGCTACTGGTGATTTGCTTTCTTTCTCTGTGTAACCTTAGTCGTAGGTCTTAGCCTGTGAATAAGCGTATAATGAATACACTGTGGGTGAAAGGTACAACAAGCAGGGCAAGTTCCTTAATGCAGACTTCTCAGAGTGCAGTGTTGAGCTTAACGTGTAAAAAGAAGGAGAGGAAGTAACATATATACATAAAAATTTCAAATCTATCAAACCTATGGTAAGAGATTAAAATCCACTGGATTTCTAATAATATGATATACAGTAAAGAACAGCAGATTTCATAGGGTATGCCCTTTGTTGTTAAGTTCTGTTACATGCTTGGTGTTGAGGAAGGTAGAGAATATTCAAGCAAAGCTTTCTAGAGATAAGATACCCAGAATGAGGAGCAATCTAGGTAGAGAATGTAGCATAAGTAAAGGTATAGAGATAAGAAAAGCAACAGTGTGTTCAAAGGGCTCATAAGGAGGTTGACGTTGCCATAATATAAATTCCTAGGCAGAGAGTTGTAAGAGATGAATCCAGAACTGTGTGTGTGTGTGTGTGTGTGTTAGTTAATAAGTTTGGATTATATCTTATAAGGAATGGAGAAGGGTTCAAACAGAAGAAGAATGATATAATCGTGCTTGCATTTTATTTTGTTTTTTCTTTTGACCTAACTTTTTTGATTTTATTATTTGTTATCGTTTTAAAATCTTTAATTGTAGTTGACATATAATATATTCATTTCAAGTGTACAGCATAATGATTTAGCACTTATATACATTACAAAACGCTCCAGTTGGTAGCTGTAGAGAAGGCAGATTTGAAGAAAGGTTAAGACCAGAGTCAGGAAGACCACCTATAGTATTGACCTGACCTGGGGCAGTGGTAAATGGAAGTGAAAGGAGAGTGGAGAAGAGTAGAAAGTTGAGAAGTGTTTAGGAGTAAAAATTGTCAGACATGGTGATTGGATATCAGACATGAGGAAGGGGGAGGAGTTTAATATGAGTCTCAGGTTTCTGTTTACGCTAATTGAATGGAAGAGAAGATATAAGGGGAGAAGCAGATTAATGGGGGAACTCAATATTTTTAATTTTAGGAGTATTGAAAGTGATGTACCTGTAAGAACCAAGGTAGACTACCTGGCCCTGAGTGAAAATTTGGGAGTTATCAGTGTAGATGAAAGAGAAAAGTGTATGGAATGAGAAAAATAGTGGGTCACGAGCAGACCCTGAGTATCAGCGAGATATTAGAGGCCTGCAAAGGATGATTTGTTCAGAACGGGCTGTCAGAGAATCAAGACTAAAACCCAAAATACGTTACCACCGGAAGTCATGGTGGGGGGCTGGATTTCAGCCAGCAGTGTCATTAAATATAGGATAGTACAGTGGTCCTGGATGATAACGATAGAAATATATATTGAATTTAGCAATTAGCAAGTCATGAGAGGCATTAGCAAGAATAGTTCATGTATAGCAGTCAGAATGAGAGCCACACTTACTACTAATTATGGAGTGAATTGGAATGAGTAGTGACTGAGAAAATAGGACATGGGATGTCATTTTCAAGAGGGTTTTTTTTTTCTTTTAAAAAACTTGAGTTTATGTATAGTCTGAGTAAAGGATGCAGAATTGAGCGGTGAATTAGAAATGGAAGAGAGATCAGATGCCTGACAGAGCAAGATCCTGAGCAACCAGGAGGAGGTTGGGTTAGAGATCTTGAAAAGAAGGAAGCTCAGATTTATATAATAGGAAGAAATAATTCTAGGTGGATGGGGATATATTTATATGTAAAGACAGTCGAGGGATTCAGTTGGTTGGCCTCAAGCTCATATTATCTCCCTTCACTTCCCTTCTGTGCATTTAAGAGTAATTACTCCTCTCACCTCTGCTTAATTTTTAGTCTTTATAGAGATATACACACATGGTCCAGTAACAATAAAAATTTTAATATCATAGCCATAGAAAAAGAAAATAGAGATTACCCATTAACATACTTCCAGAGTTAACATTTTGGTATAACCTTTCACCTCTCTTCTGTGTATATGAGTATATTTTTAAAGTGACCATGTAGTCTTCTGTAATTTATTTAACCCGTCTCTTGTTAATAAATACTTTATTTGTTCCTTTACTTTTGTTTGTTTTGCTATTGTTAGCTTTGTTTTTTGCTTTTATAAACAATGAATTCCTTGTACATTTCGGTACATTTATGTTATTATTTTCTCAGGATAAATTTTCCAGCAGTAGAATGGCTGATCCATCGAGTATGTGTTCTGTTAGGGCTTGTGATGTATGTTAGCCAAATCACTTTTCAAACGATTGTCAGGTTTGTGCTGCCATATAAATGTAAGAGAATGGTTTCTCTTTACTCTCTCTCTTAACTTGAGCTTTTTGCCAACCCGTTATGCAAAAGTGGTGTCTTTTGCTTTAAGTTTGCATTTTTTTGATGTTGAATACGTTTTATTTGTTTTGATCATTTAAGAGGATATATTTTGAGTGCTTTTTTTTCTTTCTTTCTTTCTTTATCTCTCTCGCTCTCTCTTTCGAGAGAGGAGTGGGAGGGGCAGAGGATGAGGGAGAGAGAATCTTAAGCTCCTGGGGCTTGATCTCACAACTCTGAGATCATGACCTGAGCTGAAATCAGGAGTCAATCACTTTTGACTGACTGAGCCATGCAGGCACCCCGAATTTGAGTGTTTTTCACTCATTACTTGAATAATTAAGAGTATAAGAAATTGATTATAATTATAAATTATAAGAAGTTTTCAGCATGGCTTGCATATCTAAGTATCTGTGATATAGCAATAATAAGGCCCTCTTGGCTTAGAAGAAAATCAAAAGGTTAATGACTTAGAGACTACTAAAAAGTTGGTTGGGGGAACTCTTTCAGTAAAATGATGTTATAAGTCTATACCTTGATGATAAACTATTAGAAAAATAAAAGAGGGAAAACAACAGAAAAGAAAATGTTTAAGACATGACAAAGCTTAAAAATAAGACAGACATCTCCATGGACCAAAATTGGAACAGAAATGTTAAGGGCCAAGAGGTGGAGAGTATGGGTGTTAATGTCTGAAAGATGGTTCAAGTGGCTGGGAGTTAGGCTTCTGCAGAGTGCTCCATTTGGGACCAAGTAATGTCTAATGAAGGCTGCTGGGGACTGCTGCCAAGAGCTGTGGCTTATTTGAAATTGAATGCCCAGGGAGGTGAGAAGACAATGACAGCCTTAGGAACTGACTCATTTTCTGATTTTGATTTTCCCCAATATTAGCAAGGAATCTGATCCCTAGTTACTCAATATAAGACCAAATTCTAGACTGGAGTTTTAGGGAATCCATAGAGGTGACCATTAAACTGGAAGATAGGGAGTGGTATATTCATAGAGAAAGTGAAAAGAATTCACTGTAACTCAGACTGAAGATGAGCCTGCAGATCAAATGTCAAAATCCATAAAATAAAGTAATGCATTAATACCAAAAAAGACAGACAATAAAGTCAGAAGATAAGATGAATTCACTCAGATGAAAGGAAAATAATACAGTAATCTGAAAAAACTCTTTATATTTCAGATTCTCAAAAAGATAAAAGTATAGCTTTATAAAACAAGAAATTATAAAACAAAGCCAGCAGACATAAGAACAAGTGAATATTAAAAAAATCACTTCAAAATATTAGCAATAAAATAGTAAAGACATTGACATTTTAAAACTCATTAACAATTTCAGACTGGATCATTAGATAGTAGTTCTCAGAAAGCAGCACAGAGATATAAAAATGTGAAAGAGTTGGGATGCCTGGGTGGCTCAGTCAGTTGAGCATCTGCCTTCGGCTCAGGTCATGATCCCAGGGTCCTGGGATCGAGTCCAGCATCGGACTCCCTGCTCAGCGGGAAGCCTGCTTCTCCCTCTCCCACTCCCCCTGCTGTGTTCCCTCTCTCACTGTCTCTCTCTCTGTCAAATAAATAAATAAAATCTTTAAAAAAAATGTAGAAGAGTAGTTAAGAAACGAGGAGTTTATAAACTTCAATATATACCTAATAAGAGTTTCAAAATAATAAGATAGAATGACCAAGAAGCGATATTCACATGATAACTAAGAATTTACAGAATTGGAGAGATTTTGTCCTCAGATTGAAAGTATAACTTGAGGGTGCCTGGGAGGCTCAGTCAGTTAAGCATCTACCTTCAACTCAGGTCATGATCCCAGGGTCCTGGGGTCAAGCCCTGTGTTGGGCTCCCTGCCTGGGGTGGGGGGGGGGGAAGGGCTGCTTCTCCCTCTCCGTCTGCCCCTCCCCGCTGCTCATGCTTTCTCTCTCTCTCTCTCTCAAATAAATAAATAAATAAATAAATAAATAAATAAATAAATAAAATCTTTACGAAAAAAAGAAAGTGTAACTTGAATGTTGAGCAGAATATATGTAAATAAATTCATATCTATATACTTTATAGTAAAATTAAAGACCATTGATTTTTAAAAAGCTGATAGAAAAGATGTATTACCTACATAGGTATGAAAATTATATAGATCATAGACTTCCATTGGATGGCATTAGATGCCAGAAAACAATGGAATAATATACCAAAGTGCTGAGCAAAAATAATTCTTAAATTACAATTCTATACCCAGCTAAAGTTATAATTCAGTCTTGCTGAAAAGAAAACCCTTTAAAGAAGTACTTCACCATAACAATGTGAATACAGAGGTAAAGTGTTATATGCACAGTAGAGAATTATGTTGGTAATTAACTTTGAATGTTATAATAGTAATATAATAACAGTACCTTTCATGTGATCATATATTGGTATGAAACTAAAACCCCAGACAATAATGACAAGGAAGGCGTGGGGCTGTTCAGTGGGAATTAAAGCATATTTAGGACAAATACTGTGTTATTGAATAACTTGGGGAAATTAATAGTTGTGTGCAGTATGATGAAAATTAAGGGTAAACCATTAACAAAAACATAGTCTGTAGCTTTCAGACATATAGAGAAAAAATGATTAGAAATAAATAAATAAAGTGCAATAGTAGGCACAGAAGAACAGAGCATACAAAATATGATGGTAGCAATAAGCCCAAATATATCAATAATTAATATAAAAGGAGATATAATGCTGAATTTTTAAAAATCTAATTATATTTTGCTTGCAAAAGAGGTATATCCGGAGACTGTGCCATTAGCTTGTACCAGTGGGTGTGAAATTTCAGTCGAGAGCTGTGAGCAACAAATGGCTGCATTTTCTTTCCCTCATTATTCCACATAGATTTACGTCAGAGAAAGAAAATATTGCCTTGTAATTTCACAGATTTTGTCATTAATTAATCAGAGCTCATAGAAGCTTCAAAGATCCCATCAGTTAATTCCCCCAGCACTTGAAATTTTCATTCTGCTAAAGCTGATTGAAATTCTGAGCTGCCTTTAAAGCAATTCCAGACCTCAAGCTTCTGAGGATTTTAAAAAGATATACTAAGTATGTGACGCTTAAATTCATAGGCTAAATTTCCTTTTGGATTGTTTTTCAAAGACTGACAATGCCTAAGTCAGGAAATATTTTCTCTTTCCATCTCCCAGCTTCCCTATTTGTCAACTATTCTGTTCTGACCTCTAAGATGGGGTTCACATTTTAATTACAGTTACGTATGGCAGTCTCCATCTGCCATAGCCAGCCAGCCTGCAGGCTTGACAGCAGAGAAGGAGAAAACCTAATACAGGACTTCTTTTTGACAAGCCATCTTGCTACTTTCCATTTACAGTTAGACTCTCTAAATAATAATCTGTTTCAGTGACTAAATGAACTGGTAAATTATCAAATATTAGAAAACGTCAGTTTCTGTAGTTGTATCACTTGAAGCATCAACAATCAAGTTCTTTTTAATTAAATGTCTTCATTCCCCACATATACCATTGGTCCTTATGGCCAGAAAGACTTAATACAATTTATGAAAGTTGTGAAAATATGCTGCTCATTCTCTTATTCCCATTTAACTGCAGACAAAATACTCGTTGTTCAGGATAAATTGTCCTTAATGGAATACTCTTCCCTCATCCCTGTGGGTCCCCTTCCCCCAATTGTTCTCTCCCTAAGAATATTTCTAAACTTTCTAGTTCACCGTGTCTATAGTTATCCACAGATTAAACATAGATTTATTCTGGTTGGTAATGAGCGTAAGAAGTGATCTGATTGGATCTTTAGGAATGATTATTGGTAGGCTATAGTAATGATCAAAAGCCCAGACTGATTTTTCTTTTTGTCCTATTCAAGTACAAGAATTTAATTTTTTAAAATGTATGGACCGTGGGTGCCTGGGTGGCTCAGTCGTTAAGCGTCTGCCTTCGGCCCAGGTCATGATCCCAGGGTCCTGGGATCGAGCCCTGCGTCGGGCTCCCTGTGCGGCGGGAAGCCTGCTTCTCCCTCTCCCACTCCCCCTGCTTGTGTTCCCTCTCTCGCTGTGTCTCTCTCTGTCAAATAAATAAATAAAATCTTTAAAAAAAAAAAAGATTTAAAAATGTATGGACCATAACATCGGAAGCATGTAGACATAGTCTTCAAACTGAAAATACAACTTCTTTTTACCTCTCACATAAGTATACAAGCAGTTGCCTCTGTGGATCCATCTAGAGAACTTTTTGGGTTCATACATGAACATGTTCATACATGTTGCTGCTGATAAATTCTTGCTCTGACCCTAGCTGAGATCACTGCAGTCTGAATTACTGAAGAGAAGCTATTCCATAACACAGTGCATCTCAGAATTTATTTTTTCAACTGATACTTCCAGCTCTGGATTCTGTGACATTTGCCCAAAGGGAAACACCGGTCCCTCGGATTACACTGTGCATCCATTGTCTGAACTGTCACAGCAATAGCGCGTAAAGCTGTTTGCATAGCGTGCTAACTCTATCAGGGTCAGTTCCAGTCTGTGGCCGCTAAAAATGAAAACCATGCCCCAACCGGGACAAGAGCAGGGTCAACAGCTGGCAAAGGATATGGCAATCATTTATATAAATATGCTTTCTCAAGCCCACAAAAACAAAAAACCCCAACCCAACAGCTGGGAAGGGTTGGAAGTAGCCCCAAGGCTGGTTAGTCCCCTTCCAGATGGGGAGGTTAGACTGGGGCTAGCCAGACTGCTCCACATAGACTTCCGATTCGCATTAGAAATGAAAAGAGGAGAGGAAAGGGAAAAGGAAGAAAGGCTACAAGCATGACTGCTCTGTTTTTCACCTAACTTAATCAAATAAGGGAAGACTTTCCGAGACGGAAGGCTTGCATTTATCGGTATTCGTTTTTTTTCTGTTTATCATAGTGTCTAATACACTTCTTAACTGCTTAAACAGAAAGCATATATGCTCTAAAGTCGAGTTTATATATAATGTCATGGTTATTTGTAGACAGATTGAAGAACCAATCTCAGATTTATATCCTGTTTACATCTTCCAAACACTTATGTAGAACATTCAATGCTAGAGAAGATAATAATTGTGGTGTTGGCTCCTTCCCAGAACTTTATCCAAGGGATAGGGTTCATTTTTGTAATTTGATTTACTTTATAATACATCGTTATTGCACATCTAATATATCCAACAGGATAACGAATACCATTTTCCCGAGTTCATCTTAAGGTTGCATACCAGGAGACAAAGTACTATTTTTATAACCTGTTGTTGCTATAAGAGGCAAAGGTGGAGAGTATATGACTTTCAAACTCTTCCAGAGTGACATAGTGAAATAAAAGACACCACCATGATGATGAAAAATTTGTTCTCATTATCTAGAAATGGGCAGCCTCCTCCCTAATAATGGAAAGTTCTGCTGAAGCCAAATTGAATGGCAAGCAGCACTTTCCTCCTCTCCAGCCCTCTATTTGCTTAAGGGAAAGCTTTCATAATGAATACATTTTTTAGGTGTAGGATGAGCTCATGCTATTGGAATCCATAAAGAGACATAAATTAGGGTCTTTTGCCAAAATGGAGACGTTGTCTTAGAGAATGCTCGTCTGACGCAGAAGTTAAATAATGCGTTTTCTTTCTTGTAATGATCCGCCTGAAACAAACATTTTAGCTTTATTCATAGAATGTCACGGCTAGAAGGAACTTTTAGTGATCATCCAAGATACTTCCTCTCATCTTACTGCCAGAGTACTGGAGATCACCAAGGTAGAATGTGCAGCTGGAGGATGCTGCAGACCCCTAGTCAGGTATGCTTGCGTACTGAGGACGGAGAGTGCTAGGCCAAGCTGGATAAAGACCTGCAGAAGCCTGAAATCATCAGTGCCGTCTGCTGATCCCAGATGCACCCAGATTTACTATGCAACTGCACTTGCTTCGCACTTTGTCCTGTGGCCCTAGAATATCAAAGCAAATGTTGCTAAAGCATCAACATTTTATTAAGTATTCTGATGGCTTCTAGATTACATTTTAGTCAGGTATTCCCATGGAGAAGTAATAAGGTAAGTGTGTTAGGACTGTGTTAGGAGTCTATCCCTGCTATGTGTGTAGTACTAGATTTTAAGCATTTGGAGGGCAAGAAAACTAGGTCTTATTCATGTTTGTATCCACTGAGTCTTGCACATATGAGTGCCTAGTCGATGTTTGCTGATGTGAAATTTAAATAAGTTAAACGAAATGTTGATTTTGAAATCATTCTGTCATTTAAATGTTTTCTTCTATAATACCTACAGCCACTTTGTGCTAAATTTTTGGGGGGAGGTACTTTTTATTACCTTAATTTACATACCAGTTGGGTTACGTTTTGTAGGAGAGTGAGAGTATGGCGAAGGTGTTTCTGGCAAGTTGTCGTTGCTCTTCCTGCTTTCTGCTATGCTGGTAGCTGGCCCCTTTTTTGGAAGTTTCTGCGCACTTACTTCTGGTTAATCTGTTTAATTTGAATACATTGTTCATCTCAAGCATTTTTTTAGCACTTATCTACAAACACGAAATATAAAAGCAAGACAGAGGCTTAGAGGTGTGCTCAGAATTTAAGAACTAGTGGTTTAATTTCCTGACTCTGAGAATCTAAACATTTCCTTAGATTGATGCAGATCAGTTTAACCTAATTGGAAGTTTGAAAGGTGCATGTTTCTAAAGCTTTAAGATAATGATACTTAGAAATCACTCATTCTTCCCTGATGGCTGATGTCTTTAATATATGTTTACAAGTTCCAAAGACTACGAATATATTTTACCATACTTTGATTACTAGTACTATATAACTGAAACAAACATTTTCTCTATTTTGTAATTCTTAATGAAAAAAAAGTTATTTGGTAGAAGCTTCCTGAATTTAGTTAAAGCAACTCTGTATCTTATTTTTCTGTTTCTTAAAACTTTCCCAGTCCATAATACATTATGGTCTTGCTGGGATCTCCCAGGAAGGTGTTTTTTCCTTCTGTTTCCTCCTCCTGTTTTAGCTACTTGTGTACCATGTACAACCATTTAAGACAGATGTTTGTATCTGTTCTGTTGGACAGAATCTATATGACACCAGCCAGCCTTACTCTTTCCTCTCCATTCTGCCAGAGCTACAACTACTTCCCTGTCAACTAGTAGGAAAACGGAGGAGACCAGGATGTGGTGTTATATTAATGACATCCTGACATTATACTGACAGCAACTTTCCTCTCATAGTGTAAAGGCAAATAGTACCTATCACAACCAAATTTAGGATGTGATTGACACTATTGTTTAGGTGTGCATGTGATGCAATGTCATTATGTCATCATATTTATTTTTTTAATTTGTGGCCTGACTCTGCCTTGCCAAAGGTTTGGGACTAGGATAAAAACTATGATGAGTAAGTCAAAAGAAATACTTCCAGGATGGACAGATGTTGATTTTAAACAGTGAATGCAAAGGGTAATGAATTACTAATACTATACATCCTTCCTCAGACAACAGTGACAGGTTAATTTTGATGGGATCCCTATGATCTTTCTAAGTGTATTCATGCCAGTAATGTTGTCGTAAGCATTAGATCCTATCTCTGTTTTCAAAAAGCCCTGGAAAGTTAGTTGCTTAAAAGTACCTGAAAACATCTTTCTAGACTTCCACCTTACTTCAGGGCCCTAGGGTCATAACCTCTTAACCTTACAGGTTATAGGTCTCTTGCTTTTTGATCTTTCTTGGTTCCTTAGTTTTTGCCTACTTCCTCCACAACATTCAAGCCTTGTTATATAAGGAAATTGGAAACACCAATTTTGGATGAGATAAGAGTTACCCTCTATTCCAGAATAATGCAAAAGGATGATTTTAAATAGAAACATGCTTGGGAAAAATTTAACAGAAACTAACTACAGCATCCTGTCTAAGCCAGTTTGAAGTTGAGGCCCTTATTTCGTATACTCCCTTTCAAAAATGAAAAACAGAGAACCTTAGAATTTACTGTTGACTTCGTGATAAAGTTTTTATTTAGGTCACCACAACTTGCTTGAGGTATCAGAGGGAGTCAGAGTGGTTTCAGTGAGTGAGAATTGGATTAATAAATGTAGTTGGTTCACTTATTCTTGCCCTCCTGGTCAGCATACTGTTGGACAATAGTAAGAGCTAACACCCCTATGGCACTTACTGTTGACAAAACATCATCATCTTGATCATTGTATAGCCATAACAACTTAGAGAAGATTATCTTCATTTCATAGTAAAGGAGCCTGAGGTTCAGAAAAGGTCTTCAACTTGTCCAGGGCCAGGTAGAAGATAAATGGCAGAGCTGGTGTGGACTATTAGCCTCCTGTGTCCTGATCCTTTGCAACCAACCATTCCTATTGGAGGGGATTTAGAAATAGAGCAAACTTCTTTCGATTCTCAGCTAGGGTGGTGTGACCGACTGGCTCTCATTATGTTAGTATCTTTTTAGTATTATCTTGCTTCTGTTTCAGCCAATATTTGGGTTTTGTTCCTTTGCCACCATAGGGCCAGGTACAGGTAGACCGAATTTATGGTTCTCCATATGAAGCAACTTCTCTGAGCTAATACTTCAAGTGCTGAAATTCCAAATACAGTTGGAACATGCTCTGTTTTGATTGGATACCTCTCTCCACCCCTGCCACAGTCCATGAATATCCCCATTAGGAAACAAAACAAAACCACAAAAACCCCTCGCATAGAATTTTAAAGCCAAGGTGGAAGCTCTGAGTCATTTAACAGGACAGGTATTTGTCCTTGATCCTTACTCAGGAAGTACTGTTTCTTCATCCACCAGACAGAGCAAAAAAGGACAGATGATAAAAAATTATAAGTCATTGTTCAGTTGTCTTTTAGTCCCATGAAAGTTATGAGATCTTGCTTTTAAAAAATTAAGATAAAGTTTAACCTAAACCTAAAATCAAACATGACAGCAGTATTTCTTCTCAGATGCAGACTGACATTTGCAAGTATCTACTAGTATCAGAATCAGAGGGAGGAGCCTTTTGAACGATAATCATACTTCCATCCTGTATTAATCACATACTTGTCTCACTCACAATAGCACTGAAGTGTGTATATGTGTGTGTATTTGTTCTGAATTTATTTTTGTTTTATCTGACTTGCTAGCTGAATAAGGGGGCAAAGAATGTAATGTGGAAACCTTCCATTGCCACTGGAGAAAGGATCCAAGAGGAATTCCTCAAGATGAGAACATGAGCTGTGAGCAACATGTTTAAATAGCTAAATATCCAAAGTTTGAGTCAAGCCCATTTATTATTGGGGGGACACTCTCTTCTGTGAGGCTTAACGGAGTCCTTTTGACTTAGACTATAACAGATGTGGTGCTAGAGGAGGTGAGAGACTCGAGGTCCCGGAGAGTTTGCCCAGGATGTGGTTAATGGTGAGAGAACGGTGTGGCTCGCTTCATGAAGCACATTCCATGTTCTGTCTGAAAAAGCCATGGACTTTTAAAGAAAGCTTTTCTGTATTTTCCAGTGAAATGAGGGGAGAGTTGGGAAAAGGAAGCTAATGATTTTGAGTATTTTTAATGTGTCAGATACCATTCCAGGTACTTTCAGAAGTATCACACTTCATTCTACCAGCATGCTTAGTAGGTAGTGATTTTTTTTTTATCCCATTTTGCAGATGAGGAAACTGATGATAGATAGTTTCCCCAGTGTAACACAGCTTACAAGATGGAAGTCAGGATTTGATCCCAGATCTGGTTCCAAAGCGTATGCTTTTCTCAAGTGCCTTGAAGTATTACTCAAAGCAATAACTAGAGCTCTCAATAGGGTTTACTGTCCTTCTCGATTTTACTTGTTTTTCTGCTCTAGGCTGTCTGGGCTAATTACTCCATTAGTTAGAATAAGAATGCATTGGGCCCCAAATTTTGTTTGATCTCTGGATGGGCCAAGTGAGTTTTTTACAAAGCAAAACTGAGAATTATATGGCATCATCATTGGCCTGCCATTATGACAAAAGTGTGAGAGATGAGCTAAGAGTGTTTCTGACTCAATGCCAGCCAGCCCAGAAAAACAACTTAGCAGCACATGCCCCGTTGCTCTTACATTGGCTGAGGATCCAAAAGGGATAAAAGTAATGTGCCCGTGGTAGAAATAAACAGCCTGAATAACATATTAAGCCAGTAGCTTTTCAGCAGTGAAGCTAACCCTTATGTATCTGTCCTGTTTCAATTTAGGTAATTAAGGTACTGAATTTTCTCTAAGCAGGTTTCTATTTATACCATCAGCATTGAGACTAAGGTGGTCTTCCTCCTCTGTTGTGAACCAGGGCTCATATTAAATTATGTATGATTGCTGGCGAGGTTTGCTGTAATGCCTGTGTTTATCACCTCTCTCTTCAAAAAAAATTTTTTTGTACCTTCTCAGTCTAAAAGGAAAGAGTTTTTTATATAATTTCTAGACTTCTTCCTTCCTTCCTTCCTTCCTTCCTTTCTACAGTGTAAACACCTTGCTGTGCCTATCTTTGGTCTCTGTTGGTTGTAATCAGCAGATGTATGTTTTGTCTATTCCACCTTTTTTTCATTCAATATTTGAAAACGAAACACTATTTATTTATTTATTTATTTATTTATTATGCTCAGTTAGCCAGCATATAGTACATCATTAGTTTTGGAGGTGGTGTTCAATGATTCATTAGTTGCATATAACACCCCATGCTCATCACAACACGTGCCCTCCTTATTTATTTATTTTTTATTTAAATTCAGTTGGCCAACAGAAAAACACTTTTATTTATCACCACACTTCTCATTTTTAAGAAAAATTTTAAGTCATTAATAATTATCCTTCATTCATACCATAGTTTAAGTGCATAGTAGCATCCTCTGTGTGAGCCGATTGAGTTTGGTGTAGAGAAAGAACCTGAGTTTTTAAAAAATTATTTTTGGAGAGTAAAGATTAATGAAGAGAACTAAATGTAAATCCAGTCAGGAAGAACCTTCTGTGCAGAGTAGTTGAGAAGAGGCTTCCAAAGTGCATCCTCCCTTCCCTCTCCCTTAGCAGTTCTTCGTTGCTATTTTTATTTTATTTTTGTCTTCTGACTTCTGGGGCACAATGGGAGCACAAAAGAGACGGTTTATGAAGAACTTAACAGTTTCCACATTGTCATCTGTGTAAAATCAGAAAAAGAATAATTAACAGATGTATCATAGATACTTAGGGAGAACAGTGATCAAAGGGGGCTTGAACAGATAGTTCAAAATTCGTGGAAACTTCCAGCAACATATTTTGCCTTCTGTTTTTCTTTGTCAACTTTTTTTTTTTTTTTTTTCAGGTTGAGTGTGATTCTTTCTTCCCAGCTGGAACTTTCAGCTTTGTCCCTAGGACCAAAGGCTCAATCAGTATCACTCTGCAGAGAACATTTTCAGTGTACTGGTATCCTCACCTTGTCAGTCAGGAGAGGGATAGTCAGCACTGCCCTGTGGCCCAGAGTTAATTAAATGCGTAGCCATCAGAGCTCTGAGTGACGGAGGGGAAAGGGCAAAGAATGATCCAAGAGATCATTCAAAATGGGGTTCAAGCTGTGAACAGTGCCCAGCCCCCTTCTTTCACAGCTGGGGTTTTGGCTGCATGTCCTTTGGGTTGTTCAGCATGGTGACCCTGGCTGTCTGTGATTTACTAACTGTTTTACAAACATTTCCTCACTCTGGGAGGTTTGATATACTCTTCATCCTCCTCAGCTCACCAGACTCACTCAGTGTCTGAGCCAAACCTGCCTTTGTTTACAACTTTTCCGGAAATTTTCACAGAGGCTGGGGAGGGGGGAGAAAACCTTCCCTCCTCTTCCAGTGTTTTATTTTTAAGTCAACACTTTCCCCGAGTTTATTTGTGCTAAACCAAATTCTCCTACAAGGTATTGCTCTATATTCAAATGGGAATTGCTGCATTTCTATAAATAGAATGAAGGTCATGTGAACGAGTTCAGAAAAATCTAGATATCACATTTTACTGGACCTTTACATTTAGTTCACTGTTTTTTGAAAATAATATTCCATGTTTGGATTTGTCTTTTTTTCCCACATTCATATTAAGACTGGCCATTATGTGAAACATCGAATTTGGGAAACATTGAGTGGAATCTTTCTAAACTAAAATACCCATGTTAAAAATAACAAAATTTTTGTTGCTTCATCTTTGTAACTTTCTTTAAAACAGAGTTTAGAGCCCTTACATTAAATATATCTAGAACATAATTACCTTTGAAAACACAGTGCCAGGATTTTTTTTCTTTAAATCTACGTCCCATTGTATTGTTGAGTCTTTACATTGGCTAAGAAGGGGGAAAAAATGCCTTGGGACTTAATAAACATCAAGAATAATGTGAAGAAAAATGAAAGAATGATAGGATAAAGATTAGGAAGTCCAGTTCCATCAGAAATCAAAAGCAAACTTCTGGTTTACACTAAGAAGAGATTAAGCAGCAAGTTTTGACAAATACACAACCGATTTCCCCTATCCGTTCATTTTCCTAGCCCACTGTTAAAGTAGAGGCAAAGTGATAATACTCTCATTCAAAAGTGACTTTCTTTGGAACTTACCTGTCTGGGAAATGCAAGAAATATTATGTTTCTCTTTTCTACCTGTCAAAAAAAAAGGTTGAAACTGGAAGAAAAAAACCAAATAGGTATTATTTTCTTTCCTCCTTTTCTGTCTTTTAGAGCCAGAACAGACAGAGTATATCCTCAGCTGGATACAGCCAGAGACCAGTTTCCTGATAACATGTATTTTAGGAAGGAAAAATTGTTTTATTTCAACAAATCCATCTGGACTTCCTGGTGGGCCTCCCACGTTGTCAACATCAATAACATTTATTTGTTGACCAACAGAAGATCACCAGAATGAGGTCTTTGCATTTCTGCATATTTCTAAGTCTACAGGAAAGATAGCTCTTAAGAGAACTAGTATGAAGGAAATGGCAAACAAACACCATAGGTGATCCTGTGTGACATTCAGGAACTATTGCAGACTTCCAGTGCTCAAGACCGTCTCCTCAGCCATAATGTCATTGACCTTGACATGCTCAGAACAAATTGGTCTTTGTGATTGCTACCACATGCTGTCGTGCCTTCTAACCCTGCCATTGGTCTAGAGCGAAGGGGGCAGGAGAAAGGCTACTCATCAGAGAATATGCTTCTTGTATGTTCTGTAGACCCTTGCCCAGCGTGTTTTTCCCAGTCTGGTTAGTCTTAAAATGGCTAATTTAAAGTTGCTAGAAGCTTTGTAGGACCTGTGGAGCGTACCTAGTCTTACCCAAGTACTTCATAGATGCATAGTCTTTGTATTCTTAGGGTATGAACTATTTTAGGAGCGGAGTTTAAGGCTGACACAATCAGAAAGACAGCTTTGATGCTCCATTAGAAAGATAATTTTTGCCCCAAAGCACTTTACACTTTCTGTACCCATCAGACCAATAGAATCTGTGCTTTTAAAGGAAAAACAGTATCTCTTTCCCACCTAAAGAGTCAACTGAAAGGAGCATATTTCTGAATTCTACTTCTCTTTTACTTTTGTAGGTTTTTCATATGTCTGGGGAACACAGGTTTTAGCCAGTAAAAGTTTGTATAGGCTCTTGACTGTTTCTAGCACTGTAGTTATAGGTATTTAATAAATGCTGAGTGAATGAATGAATGAGTGAATGCTGCACAATTCAAGATGTATACAGTAGGTGATAATCTTGACAAAAGCCTTACTTAACACCATCAAATCGTCACCTTTGAAATAGGACCCTCAATCTATATTGTGCCTTTGATTTTTAGCCTAAAATTGATAATATTAACTTTTGTGCCGCTGTACACTTTGACATACCCTGGTGTGTGACTACGAGTTAGAATAGCTGACATGCTCAGGGCACCCTGTGGCATTCTCTGTCGTGTCCACAGTGCTCCCACACGTTTTGAGTCGGGGCTGTGCAGATGATTCTTGAGTGCTGGGAATCACTTTGTGTTTTACAGTAAGTAAGGCCATATTTTATCTTGGTTTACACACACACCACACACATGTATCTGTAAATTAGTCTAGTTCTTTTATGACACTGTGAATGACTTACCATGTTACCTGAAACTACTTTTTTATATTAGAGAATTGTGGGGAGGTTTCCCCCGTGGATGTACCAGTTTTTACTTTGACTCTATCTAGTTCTTTTTTTTTTTTAAATCTAGTTCTTTTTTTTAACTCAAAGAACTCTATATAGATCCAAAATAATTGTGTTTTGAAAGGGACAGACGTATTAGGGGAATAGTTGACAGGTAGGCTTCCAAAGGAGTATGTTTTTTGAGGATCTCTTCTTTTGGAGATACAGTATTAATATTTGTTTTTACCACCTTTGCCAAGTTTTCTGCACATAAACTCTTGCAGTGTGCCAAAAAATGGCAGAGGTGTTCTTTAACCTTTTATCTGCCACGTGCATAAAAGAACAGGAATCCAGATTTTCCTTCCCTGCTCTCACACTGCTATTATCTACTGCTCTCCAGCCCATGTTTTCCTCTCCCCCATTTGTATGATAGACATCTCCTTGTTAGTACAGATTATACATCCTATCTACCTCATTCTTTTTACTGGCTGCATAGTAATAATAATGGGTAATATTTCAGGTGTGTATTATTTCATCTAGTCTGCACCATAACTTTAGGGTCTAGGTATTGATCGATGAGGAAATTGAGTTAAAGAAAGGTTACAACCACATCCAAGGTGACAAAGACACTAAAAACCAAGGCTGGATTCAAACCAGGATACTCTGGTTCCTTAGCCTGCGCTCCTGCCCACCGAGCTCTTTTCGACAGTATTCTGTTGTATGGAGGTGTTACAGTCAATTTGACTGCTTCTCTCTCACAGTTGTTTCAAAAAGTTTGCTTTTCAAGCAGAGCTGCAGCTTTGTACATATTTCCTTGTGCACTGAGTAGAATCTTAAAAGTATGGATAGAACTGCTCTCTCCTCCCACTCTTACCCCAAGCAGTCCCTGCATTGGTGCAGAACCCAGAAATGGGGAAAATCTGTCCTCTCCCACGGCTCAAGGAAATTCAGCTAGGATCCATTTTTCAAAGTTTTCATGGAGCTGTAAGATTTAAACTAAGACCAACTAACGTATTTGCGTCTTGTTTGGTGGGAAGGGGTGGGGAGGGATGATGTTCCTGGTTTTGCTGACATGTTATTAGTAACGTGGCTGAAAACATGGGCTTTAGAAAATTCGCTGTAAGGTCTTTGCATCTTAAGTAGAATCAGGAAAAAGAGAAGTGTTACTGGTATTATTAATCTTCTTTACATGGGAACCTCGATAGAAAGCAAATACAAACAGGAGGTAATCTTGATCACCTCTTGAAGTTATCTTTAAAATATATAGTCATGATAATAAGTGAGGCTATTGTTAAAATCCTCCTCCAGGGCACCTGGGTGGCTCAGTTGGTTAAGCGACTGCCTTCGGGTCAGGTCATGATCCCGGAGTCCTGGGATCGAGTCCTACATCGGGCTCCCGGCTCAGCGGGGAGCCTGCTTCTCCCTCTGACCCTCTCCCCTCTCATGCTGTTTCTCTCTCTCTCGCTCTCTAATAAATAAATAAAATCTTAAAAAAAAAAAATCCTCCTCCAAAAGTATATCCAGCCATAGATGCAGGGACTTACAGACCTGCACACTTAGGGACTCAAAAACAAGGTCAGAGAAATGCCTCTGTGAACCTAGGATACAAATAACCTATTTTCACCTATGGTTTTACCTCTTACATATTAGATCTAAATAAATAACTCTCATTTAATATTTTAGAAAATGATCTATAAAAACATTTATTGACTTCAACTTACTACCTCAAGTCTAAATTTAACACCGGAAGGTTTCATGGACTCCCAGACTTTCCAGAGGCTGGTGGCTTCCTTTCCCACTTCCCTATGCTTGGTATGTCACTGACCAGATCGCCTACTTAAATATATTTGACTTTTCACTGTGTTTGTTTGTTTGTTTCTTTTTTTTTTTTTCCAAAAGCTGAACTCTCTTCTTCTTCCAGGAACAGAATTTTCTTCTTGATGCTCTCTGCTAATGCCTTGCTAATGCTCTGACTCAGCCTGCCTTTAAATCCATAGTTTTGTTTTTTAAACACAATTAATGATTAATATTGAAGCAAAGGGAGGAAATGCGAGAGTTTCATTAGAGAGTCGAGATAGTAAGTTTCATGAGAAGTTTTTGTTTGGGCCGTTTCTTATCTTCAGCTTGAGTTCAACCTGAATCTCATTAGCCCAGCTTAACTTGAGGACGTTCTAAAAAGGCAGAGGGAGAAACAAAGCGCAGGGTCAGCCTAACTGCTAATATCAGAGGCCCTTCTTTTATGAATCTGTTAGGTTCATGCTTCAATGAGGAAAGCAGGTATCCATGTTGTTGACGCTCGCCAGAGAGGGCCTCAGACACATTTTGTTCCCAAACAGAATTAGAAGGAAAAAGTCTGCTTAGCTGTCTTTTCCTGTTTAAAATACAGCTGCCCCTGAAGCAGAGCCATTTGTCAGCTCACCAGTGCTCACTGCAAACTTGGGACGAGTCTATGATAGAAGTAGTGTGGATGGGTTGTTTTTTTGTTTTTGTTTTTGTTTTGCTAAGGGAAAAGTGCTTGCGGGGGGTCAGGGGGGACGTGTAGGGGAAGATGTATCTCCTGTATAGCTCAGATCCTTTGGGTATTTAATGTACAGTTTCAACAAAGGACACTCAGAATTATACCTCTGGTTCAAAATTGCTTAAATGTTGAAACATATGGTCTCATGTTCCATTCGTTAGGAAACAACCAGCTGTTCTCGGCCTGCCAAATTCAAGTAAACATCCACTGTGTGGAAGAGTGAATCTGAAGTGGTTCAGTAAAAACATAAAAGCTGTTTTTGCTGAAGAAGAGAGGGGGAAAAAAAAAGGGGGCCACCCCGAAACAACAGCTAGTAAAGTAAAAAGAAATCCCTGTTCTGATAACGTATTTTCCTGGGCTTGCTCCTAGTGGACTGGGGAGCAGGAATGGCTCTGGAGATGTTTCAATTAAAAAAGATTTGTAGGCATCCTCGTTGTCTTCTGTTGGTGAAAATCATGGGATTGTCTCAGTTACAGTGATTACTTTAATAAAATGCAATTATCTGAATAATTAATTTATTTGGCTACTCTACTGTGTCCTCCATTCACAGAGGCCAAAATGTCAAAGATCAAGTAGATTAGGAGAATAGGAAAATTCTCATTATAAAGGCGAAGGGAGGAGGGAAAGGATGAAATATTTGGAATTTTAGTGCAGTGGTTTCTATTTATCTGAAATGTCAAGGGCAGTGTAAAATGTATTTTTAAAATGTGTTTCTGTATGGTTTGTGCCCATTCTTGGCGTGGCTGTGGCTCTGCAGAGGCCATTGTTCTTTGAAGAGTATGAGGGGGTGTCTTTGTCCAAAGTGACAAAAAGAAGACTTGGAAGACTGGGCTTCCTTTGTTCCTGTGCGGTGCTGTAAAATTTGGTTTGAAATTAGGACCTCAGGGAAGGACCTTCAATAGAGAGCTTTCATTTCCTGCCAGCATTTTAATCACTCTGGGGTTTAAAGTGGATGGCCGGCCAGCATAATGGCCCTATGTTTAATAGAACAGCTCGTATCTTGAAGGCCAGTTAAGGGATCTGTCATCCGCCCAACATTCGTCTTTTCTGTTTCCTGTCCATTTATGAAGATCACCCGCCCTTGTAGGTGGCTTCTCTGGACCATTTTGTAGGAGAGCTGCTGCCACTGCTTCTTAAAGAGGCTGAACAGAAACCCAGTTGAATGTGGTCCAGTCCTCAGCCTATGCGGCAAGGTCTGGGGAGTGCTTTAATTAGACATGAAATTCACCAGGTTTGGGAATTGGTGCCCTCAGATGCAGAGAGGAAGTGTCACATTTTGCAAAAGCATAGAATATGAGGAAGGTTCAGATTGATCAAGTGGATCATCAGGAATATTGGCACCTACTGACCTGATATGTCATTACAGTGTTGTTGCTGGGGAAATTAATGTCATCCCAACAAGCATGGGAGTAATTATACCCCGGAAGGTGCAGTAACCCAGTGGATTTGATCTCACTACATAATAAGGACATTTGTAGTTTTTGTGAAAGAGTGGCTTTTTAACTCTGAAGACTCCTTTTGGAACCATTTAGAAATTGACCTTTACAGTCAATTTATTTTACCTTTATTAAACAATATCCAGAACTCCTAACGGAGTGAATATTGGAGTGAAGTCTCGAAAGACAGGGCCAGCATTAAGAAGTAGGGGTTCCAAACTTCTTCCAGTTCATACCTGTTGGCCAGGAGTAATATAATATCAGCAAAAGCCTCGGATTCACTAAATTCTAATCTAGAATCTGTCAATGAAATTGCTCTGTAACCAGGTGCTAAGCAGGGATTTCTCCTCGTGGTGGTGGTAATCGTGAGCTACTTGGCAGAAGCAATTTCAGAGGCAGCTATTAAATCAGATCATAAAGTGTTTTCCTAACTCTGAGCTGTAACACAGACGCATGAGAAGTGAAAGAGAAGGGGCTTTCTCAGCCACTAACACACGATCCAATTCTGCAGCCAGAAGTGCCACAAAAGAAACAGGGAATCCACTTTTCCTGGGCATTTTCTTCTTTGCAGGTAGGTGTAGGTTATCCCGGGGAAATGAAGGAATGCGTAAAACTCATTCAGCAGAACCAAAAGGATTTTTTTCTCCAGTTCATCTCAGCCCATCCTGACCCACAGCCACAGAGGTGATGGAAGTGAGAGTCTTCGCTGCCCCGTGGCCTTCTGGGAGCCAGGGTTCGCCCCCGATGGAGGAGAAGAGAGAGGGCCGTCGGGTGGGGGTGGGGTGACTGAAGAATTCTCACTTCTGACAAAGAAACAGAATGATGTTAAAGTTCTTTACAAGAAATGCTGGAACCAGCTCCCCTTCACCTTTCCCGCCTCTGGAATCAAGAATTATTGCCTGGTTAGTTCACGTGAGAGCCCAGTTGGCCACCAAGGGGTTGCACCTCTGTACTGACTGTATTTGTGCCCTGGAAGACTTCTTAGACAAGGATTTAAACCTGCAGACACTTCTGGCCTCTTTGAGAGCCACCCTCCCACGGGGTCCCTTCTGACCTCTTTCATCACGTCTCTAGCCGCAAATTTCTTAGCTGCCCAATTTGAGCCCTTTTGAGTTGGCCTCCCTTGGATGAATAGCTGTTTGAAAGCTGATTTAAAGTGAGTGTTGCTCCCCGTAAGAGCTATTGGCTGAACAGAGCACTATCCAGAGCAGCAGAGGTGGCTGCAGAAGGTAGGCAGGCTCTCCCGAGGCTGGTTTTGCAGATGTGCATTGGTGTAGTAGGAAGTATGCATCATTAGACTCGGGATCCTTTCCTTGCATCCAGGTCGTTTCTCTACCAAGAATGCCTCTGACATTTCAGCCAGGGAACCATCCGTGTACTTACACCAGGCTGTTCCCACACATGAAATGTTATGACTCAGATCACCACTCAGCAGCTCATCTAAAGGTCTAGGATGTGTTTACTGGGTAAAATTTTTCAGGCATAGATTTGGAGGGAAAGCTGCCCACCAGAGCAGGGCCTTAGCATAAAGTCAATATTGTCAAAGATCTGACTATAATCTTTCATTCACTGTTGCAGTTCACTGTGTGGGTGTATCCACAATGTGGGAACCTCATTTCATTGAAGAATCTGAATATTTTGTAAGGATGTGAAGAGTTGCAAATAATCTTTTCTATAAGGCTATGAGGACGAACAAAGCAGCTAATGTTAGAAAGAACTGGTACACTATTGTTTTCTGTCATTTGTAAAACTCAATAGGAATATTCTAGACTTGACGGATTTATATCCTCAACTTGTTGTTCCTTAAAGACTATCCATATCCTGCCTACAAAAAGCATACCTGTGAAAAGATCTGTTCCATTGTGAGGATATTCCCTTTTGAAGCACAAATAGTTTTAAAATAAGATGATATATGTAATAACCCCCCAAATTCTTTGTCTTCAGCAAAGAATTTGTCTATACCTTTAAAGAGCTATCTAAAGCCTGTTATTAGCAAAGACAAGGCATAGAATAAAGTATTTATATATATATATACACACACACATGCACATTTTATTTTTTAATTTATTTTTATTTTTACTTTTTTATTGAAGTATCTTGACATACAATATTATATCAGTTTTAAGTGTACGACATAGTGAATTTCAACATTTATACACATTACGAAGCAATCACCGTAAGTCTAGTTACCATCTGTCACCATACAGAGTTAAGACAACATTATTGTATGCATTTCCCATGCTGTACATTACATCCCCATGATTTATTTATTTTACAACTGAAGATTGTACCTTTGATCCCCGTCACCCATTTGGCCTACCCCCCAACCCTCTTCTCCTCTGGCAACCATCAGTCTGTTCTCTGTATCTGTGAGTCTGGTTTTATTTTGTTTTGTTTGATTGTTTCATTTATTTTTAGATTCCACATATAAGTAAAATCATATGGTATTGTCTCTCTCTTGTCAAACTTATTTCACTTCGCGTAATACCCTCAGGGTTCCTTCATGTTGTTGCAGATAGCGAGATTTGATTCTTTTTTATGGCTGAGTAGTATTCTGTTGTGTATATATACCATATCTTCTTTATCCATTCAGCTATTGATAGATACTTAGGTTGCTTCCATATCTTGGCTATTATAAATAATGCTGCAGTGAACATAGGGGTGCATATAATTTGGTGCATGTAATTCATATAACTTTCAAGTTAGTGTTTTTATTTTCTTTGGTTAAATACCCGGAAGTGGAATTGCTGGATTGTAAGGTACTTCTATTTTTCATTTTTCGAGGAACCTCCTTACTGTTTCCACAGTGGCTGTATCAGTTTACATTCTCACCAACAGTGCATGACAACAGCCCTTGCCAACACTTGTTATTTCTTGGGTTTTAGATAATAGCCATTCTAACAGGTATGAGATGATATCTCGTTGTGGTTTTGACTTGCACTTCCTGATAATCAGTGATGTTGAGCATCTTTTCATATCTTCTTTGGGGAAAATGTCTATTTAGATATTCTGCCCATTTTTTAAATTGGATAGTTTGGTTTTTTGCTGTATGAGTTCTGTATATATTTTGGATATTAGCCCTTTTCAGGTATATGATTTGCAAATATTTTCTCCCATTTAGTAGGTTACCTTTTCATTTTGCTTATAGTTTCTTTTGCTCTGCAGAAACTCTTTTCTTGCCCTTGCCTATGGAATCAGGTCAAAAAAAGTCATTTGTAATGACTTACCGCCTATGTTTTCTTCTAGGAGTTTTACAGTTTTAGGTCTTACACATTCAAGTCTTCAATCCATTTTGAATTAATTTTTCATATGGTGTAAAATAGTGGTCCAGTGTCATTTTTTGCGGATAGCTGTTTGGTTTTCCCACCACCTTCACTGAAGAGACTGTCTTTTCTCCATTGTATATTCTTGCCTCCTTTGTTGTAGATGAATTGGTCACGTACGTGTGGGTTTATTTCTTCTCTGTTCTGTTCCATTGACCCATGTGTCTGTCGTTGTGACTGTACCATACTGTTTTGATTACTATAACTTTGTAGTATAGCTTGAAATCAGGGAGCATGTTGTTTTTGGCTATCCAGCGTCTTCCGTGGTTCCATACAAATTTTAGGATCATTTGTTCTAGTTCTGTGAAAAATGCCATTGGTATTTTGGTAGAGATTTCACTGAGTCTGTAGATTGCTTTGAGTAGTATGGACATTTCAACAATACTAATTTTTTCAGCCCATATACTTTATTTTTATATATGCATTTGAACATGTAAAATTATATGTAATAATATAGTAAAATAATGTATGTATAAATATATAAACATAACTAATACAAAAAGATAAAATATAAGTGTGTATGTGTATTCAGCTCAGTGGAGGGAGTAAAGATGCCTTCACTTTTGCCTTGTTTTAGGCAGTGAGATTACACCAGCCGTTAACTGTCACCAGGACAATTATGAGACTCATTGGTGCTAGTTTCCAACTTCCATTTCTCAGCAATTCTTTGAAATTACACTAGAAAACAAAGTGGGCTTAGTGGATGTCCCATTTTTAGCCAATAGCATTTGGTTAGCATTGTTTTCATGAGCTCCCTTGGGAAGTTTTGCCTGTATCTCTAGATATTTTTGGTCCTTCCTTCCAAAACCCTTTCCTGAGAATTCATCTCTTATTTAGTTAATATCTGTTTTATTATATTGTATGCAAATGTGTTTATGTTTTAGAATTGACTCCCAACCAGATCGTTAACTTCTTTGAGGCAGGACCCACGTCATGCTTTTTCTGGGTTCCTTAAAACATACTGTTCAGTGCATAAATAGGTGTCAATTTCCTTTACATGTTTAATTGTTATCCATAAATTTCCCATATGAGAAAAGTAAAGCAGGAAGAGAACTTTATTATTTGTTTAGTTGACAGGAAATTTGAAGCAACACCCACCTTATGTCAAGAAGAATGATCTCTTTGCCACTCCTCTGTGTTATGACTCATCTCTCTTCCAGACCTTTAGCTGTCTTACATTTGAATTTTTTTTTTTAAGATTTTATTTATTTATTTGACAGAGAGAGACAGTGAGAGAGGGAACACAGCAGGGGGAGGGGGAGAGGGAGAAGCAGGCTTCCCGCCGAGCAGGGAGCCCAATGCGGGGCTTGATCCCAGGACTCTGGGATCATGACCTGAGCTGAAGGCAGATGCTTAATGACTGAGCCACCCAGGAGCCCCTGAATGTTTTGGTTTTTTTTTATCACAATTGCTTTTGAAAGTGGTAGAAGAAAAATGGAGGATGAATGGATAGATAGACATTTAGAGCAGCAACTGGATTAGAACTCACAAATTTTGAAGTTTTTGGATGTGATTTTTTTTTTTTTTTTTAAATACCAAACTCTGGCAGCTCCCAGCATGTGATTGTGAAAGAAGCAGGCAGGGAAGAATTGAATGAGATATTAAACTCTCCCTTCTGCCTTTTTATAATTGTCACAGAATGGTTATAGTAATGTAGTACAGAGGGATGAGTAAGGAATTCTGGCAGCCAAATGCCTCCTAGAGGGAAAGACAAAAGAAAGATGGCTGTGAGTGATTGCTTGATGTATAACTGCGCGCAAGAGACCTTAACTAACCACACAGGATGGCTGGTTTCAAAGCTCCTTCCAAATATAGGACTATTTTGATGGAAGTACTCCTTTTCTGGAAAATACTGCAAGCTAACTATTCAAAAGGATATGCTCTGGCTGTGAACGCACTCTACAGATGCTAAGTAGTATCTAGCATTAACAAATTTTTGTTGGTTTCATCTCAGAAAATTTACCACTTGTGTATATTTAACACACAGGCTTGCCCTCTAAGGAAAAAAAAATACAACCTACATGTCTCTTTCACTCACTAGATAAAATTTAAGGAACTAATTTGGATCTCTTTTGATAGCTGGAGAAGATAAGCAGGACACGTAACTAACCAGGATTCATTTCACATGTTGTCTATTATTATAGTTCTTCTTAATCTACTGTACTCCTTGGCCTGATCTAATTTTTTTCAGTTCAGACCTTCTTGAGAGTAGGGGACAAGGGGACAAGAATCTTCCGTTTGCGAAGTATATTTTGTGAAGCATCTGAACTAGATGATTCCTAACCTCTCCTGTAGGTCTGTAGTAATTTTACTAATATATCACTTGAGAAATGCAGACAATATTTGAATGTCTGTCTCCAAACACTTGCATGCAATGCTCCCTCCGCATAGAGTGGGAAGCAGTGTCGCTTATTATGCTCTCAAATACAAAGGGACATATTTTAACATATTTTAAAAGTTACTTGAGCTCGAATTAAAATTGTTAGAATTAAAAGAAATGTGTTGGATTAACATTAACTTCTCCCAATGTCCATCTCTTTCACATTCACCTCCTTAATTTGCCAACTGCTTGATTCATGGTATCCAGGCTTCATTAGATATGAACATCAACTCCTGGTGCAATGGCTTTCAACCTTGGCTGTACATTAGAAATTCCTTGGGGACCTTTAAAAAAGTCTCTACACCCAGGCCACACTCAGAGCAGTTGAGGTTGGAATATAGGCTTCGGTATTTTTCAGATTCCCTGGGTGATTCTAACGTGCAACCAAATTTGAAAACCTCTGGTCTTAGTTGGATGTCTTCACTTTTCAGACTATAATATGTAAGTCCGTTCTTCTAATATATTAAAATATATTTTTAGGTTGGTTTTCCCAGTAGTGGATCTCTTATATTTCAGAACATTTTGTTAAGTATTTTACTGAATATATATTTTATTCCATACTAATCTCTCTTGATAGCCATTTTCCTTCCTTTGGAGGTATAGCATGGTTTCAGGTGAGGCAACATGACATGAATTTTCTATTCCCATTTCCTATGATTAAGCTCGGACTCCTTACTACTCCATGGGATGTCCAGAAGTTGTGTGGCCTGAGACACATGAGTGGATTAAGGTGGTATCGATAAGTGTTTATTTACAACAGAAGATGCTGCTCAATGGACTTATGTTACTGTTTGTCAGATTTGCCTTAACTCAAATATACAAGGTTTTGAAGCTTTTTTCTTCCAGAATTGGCATTCCCCAAAATGAAGTTTAAAAGTGAAAAAAGAGGGGCACTTGGCTGGCTCAGTTGGTGGAGCATGCAACTCTTGGTCTTGGGGTTGTGAGTTCAAGCCCCACGTTGGATATAGAGATTACTTAAAAAAAATCTTTCAAAAAATTTTTTAAAAAGTAGAGTGAAAAAAGCAGTCCAGAAAGGAGATACCAAATTAAAACTCATGTAGGATTATAGCATATGTCACTGTATCTGTGGACTCAGCAATTCTCTAAATATTTGTTGATTTTATATGAAGTAAGATAATTTTCAAATACACTGCTCCACCAAGATACAGAATTTAAATGTGCATTTGTTAATGATGAATCTGGGCACTCTCATGCAGGTTTTCCTTTATCTAAATTTCAGGTCCTTAATCTGCAAAGTTGTTTGCCTACCACGTGTAGTTTAAAGTTGACACTATTTTTAAAGTGTCCTCTGCTTTTTGTGATAGTGAAAAATATGACTTCCTGAAAAGAATAAATTCTTTTCCCACCTGGATGATTTCCAGTCCTTACAATGGTTTGGAAGCATTTGGTAAGCATGTTGTGGCCCAGAAATCATGGTGGTTCAGTTTGGTTTGCTCCAGTACTGTAAATTATAGGAAACCTTTCTTGAAAAAGATAAACAGGAACTAAGGGCTGAAATGCTTTTTACCCTGTCATGGTTATTTGGAGCTAGTGAATGAACAAATAAAGGAAGGGTATATTCCCAGGACTTAGGCTCACTCCAGAGTTAGGTTTTATAGACCTGATATCATTAGGCAGATTATTAATAACTTGTTCATTGGCTTGAGAAATGCTTTTGATCAGGTAGCATCCCATACTGCTCTGCTTCTACTCCTCTAAGCCTTTTTTTCTTACCTTTTTCTTGCCTTTTAAAAAATTTCTAATGACAGGCGCAGAATAAACTGTATGAGAAAAATGCCACACTTCCTCTAGAATAGTCTCGGTGATTGAGTTTCTTGCTCCTCTGAGAGGCCTTCATGCTTTTGCATGAACACTGCTGTGATTGACTCCCGATAGTTTAGGTGGGCTAAATGCTCCAGATGCACGGGAGCAGGTAGAGCTTATTGACCTTGAGACAAGGATGGAGCAGACACATTCTTGCCTTGCAAAGACCCTCCACCAGCCTCCCAGACATCTGGGGTGGACTACCATCCAGACAAGCTGAGCCTGCCAATTGCCCTTGCCAGACAGGACTGCATCCTGCACCTCCTCCTTGTCTTCTGATGACCCCACCAACCTGCACATCCCAAATCCCAGTGACAGGAGAGCAGACATGCCCTCATCAGAGCAGTCTGATGAGGAAGAGATTGGGGCTGATGAGGGGCAGAGCCTGGAGCTTGCAGCTAGCAGTGGGCCTCCATCTACAGACTGACCAAGCTGGCCCTCCTCCACAGAAGACCCTAGGCCCAGCCAGAGCCCTTCAGAGAAGACCAGACTCCTTCCTTGCAGCAGGCACCAGGGGGAGGCAAGGACGGTGGGATGGGTACGTCTCTGGGTATTAGCCCTCCTGCTTTACTGCTAACCTCGCCTGCTGCAGCCCTCCCACCAGTTTTTGGCTTCCTCCTGAGCTAGGGCTTACAGGCGAGAACATGAAAGATGAGGCAGGACAGGATGCCACAGCTTTTCTCAGCACCGCTCTCTCCTGATAGAGGCTCCTAAACCAGCATCTCTCAGTGGACCTGAACGCCTTGGGGCTCCCTGTGCGGTGCTATTCCAAGCCTTCCTGCTCCCCTACATCCTGTTTGGGACCAGGGTGTGGTATAAATAATAAACAAAAGATAATATTTATTAAAAAAAGTTTTAACAGGGTTTTAATGGGCAGCCTCTATAGCCAGAATCCTTGAGAATTATCCCATCTTCTCCAGGTGGCTCTTCATTTAATACTGTTATACTTGCAATCTAGTTATGCTGTCACAGTCTTGATCTGGCCAGAACAAGAACTGAGATGTTTAAAGGAAGAAATGCGAAATGTTGGATCATGAGAGATTAGGTTGAGCACTTCATTTCTTGTTTCTCATGGAGCTGGCTGTGCTGACTTTCTCAGTCTGAAATCCCTTCCCTACTACCCCATCCCTAGGCTGCTATGAGCCTGTTATCACAGTAATTAGAAGCCCGCAGAAGGTTAGATAATACTCTTTTCCCTAACTGAAGACTATAGGCTGAATTGGGGGGATTATCTTAAATTCATCCCTTCTCTTCCATCGAAGTGGCAGATGTTCAAACCACATTCTGTCTGTCCTCTAGAGTCTGTCCTTAGAGCCAGAGAAAAGGACTCTAAGACCAGCATGCTCTTGGCTTCAGGTGAATTTCACAGAAACGTGTTGCTCTCCCTCCTGGGAGCCTGCACGTAAAGTTGCAGTGGGTCATTACAGCTGCGTTGTAATCACTTCAGTCATGCCTCCTTCCACTCACTAAGGAGACAGGGCCCTGTCGGCACAGTTGTGTGCGAGAGAACACCATGGATCAAACAACCCGATGTTTGTTGTTAAGCAAGCAAGACACAGCTGGGGGGCTGAGCCTCTCCATTCCATGCTGCCTGTTAGTTCTCCGAGGAAATAGCCACTTATTCGTTTCCTGTTTCATCACAGAACTTTTCGGGCCTCAGTTTGCTGTGAGGACAGGGACTTAGCTAGGATGACCGTAGGCCCCGATTTGCCCAAGTCCTGTTTTCACTTGGGCCAGTTTAATTATCAGTGAAATTCATTTCACCGTTTTGAGTGTAGCAGGTTGGATGACGGTCACCCTGGTTATCACCCAGTCTTAGACCTAGGAGCCAAAAGAAAGAGCCACTAATTGGAATGATACCAGGATGTGTGCTTCTCAAGCATTAGAATTAGCCTGTTGTTTTCTATTCGAACCCCCCAAAATCGTAAGGTATCTTCTTCTTTATGTTTGCTGACAAAGGAAGGAGCTCTAGAATTAGGATTCTGGTCTCTAACTAATATTTTCCTAGGAAATCAGAAAGCAGCAAAGGATGAAATCAGGCAGGTTCTGTAGCCTTTTCAATAAAATTTGACTCTTGGGGGACAAAGGTGGATAGATGATGGTGGGGCAATTTGTCTTCTGAACATAGAACCTCTGAGAAGGGAACCTTATCCAGAATTCCCATGCCTCATGTGGTGCCCAGTGGTGCCCCGGAGAGGAACATTCCAGTAATTCCTTTCTGGGCAGATTTCCTTGGGAATATTGAAACTTGAGCAGTGTGTAGGTTTAGGACTTTTGGGCCAGATCTCAATCTAAAGGTCCTTCTCTCCCCCAAGGTGGTCCATCGGTTTGATCTCTATGTGCCCACATCACTGGTGTTGCCAGCTTAGGGAGTTTATGAAATTTTGATGTAGAAATTAGGTTGTTACTTATCTTGTACCTTCTTGCTCATAGTATTGACAGTACCACTGAATTGCTTGAGGCAGATAGCATCTCAGTGATCACTGTGCTATTTCAGCTCTCTGCTGCTGACAACATCAGAAGTGTTTTAACAGGGTTTTAATGGGCAGCCTCTGTAGCTCCTTGGAGGGTTGCAAATAGCTGCCGTGAGAAACCCTCTCTGCTGCTCCAGGCTGACATGCCCTCTTTTCTCATCCAGCTGCTGCTTGTTTAGATGGCCGCCTTCCTGGTGACAAGCACTTCTTATTTGGGCTGAGCAGAACTAGGACTTGAATTCCAGAGATGAGATTGTGTAATATAAAAAAGGAAAGGTCTCCTAAGGACATTTTCTTCCCATCCTGTTGGGGGCAGGAAAAATAAGGCGGGTTGTGGGGGGTAGGGCAAGAGAGAGGGTCTAACCAGGAATAAGTCTGCCATTCCCAGAACCTTTTAGAGAAAAGTCCTGGTGCGTCGTTAAAACTAAGTGTTCTCATCTGATGGAGTCACAAGAATCTATTTGGAGAATGCCAGGCCCGGAGCCCCTGTTTTCTAGCTTTCCCACATTTTTGAGTTTTATTTAATGGCTGACAGGCACACAAACGAGGAAGGCCCCTTTCCACACATGAAGACAGTTTCGGACTATTTTGTGATACCCTGGGATTTTCTCTGCTATTATGAAATACATCTCAAGGGTAAAAGCACAGTGAATTAATGCTCATTCATTTGCTTTGGTTCCATTACTTGATCTATAGATGCAACAAAGTGACTGGATTCCCAGCTAGTAACTTAAAACCTCAATTCCTAGGATGAAAGGGGATGGATAGCCATTCTTCGTAGAGTTTTCTTTACTTAAGACAAGATAGTAAAAAGAGGCCAAAAAAAAAAAAAGACATTACATTGACCTCCCAGCTGTGGTGCCAAAGACAGCTCTTGATCTCTGTGCCCAGGGTCAACGGGGGTACTCAAAAGGAGACATGATGAGACTGGAAGAAAAAAAATGGTGGCCAAAATAAAGTTTTTTTGTTTTTTGTTTTTTTTTTTTAAGATTTTATTTATTTATTTATTTGAGACAGAGAGAATGAGAGACAGAGAGCATGAGAGGGAGGAGGGTCAGAGGGAGAAGCAGACTCCCCGCTGAGCAGGGAGCCCGATGCGGGACTCAATCCCGGGACTCCAGGATCATGACCTGAGCCGAAGGCAGTCGCTCAACCAACTGAGCCACCCAGGCGCCCCAAAATAAAGTTTTTAGTGAACTAATCAGGAGGGCCCCCCCGAGGAGAATGTGTCTCCGTTCCATTTAGAAAGTTTAGTACTTTTTTTTTAAAGATTTTTTTTGAAGATTTATTTATTTATTTGAGAGAAAGAGTGTAGTGGGGGGTGTAGGGAGCAGGAAGCGGGGGAGGGAGAGAGACAAGCAGACTCCCCACTGAGTGTGGAACCCCACACAGGACTCAATCCCACAACGCTGAGATCACGACCTGAGCTGAAACCAAGAGTCGGACGCTCAACAGACTGAGGCACCCAGGCGCCCCGAAAGTTTAGTTCTTAGTAGAATCCCCGTGTCTGGAAGTATCAGTGTAGACGTCAGCCGTGGGTAACTGTTTCTCTCCATCGCCTTCCCTTCTCAGGGACAGAGAAACAGTAGTTTGATTAGCCCTGTTTGAAGGAGATCTAAGAATACTTCCTTCTAATGGGAAGAAGAGGCTGCTTTCACCTCACGCTCTACCTGCTTAGAATTGACTTTTGTCATTGTCACTCTCCACAGTCTTTTCAGGCTGCCTGAGAAGAATCTCCTATCAGACACTTAAAGCCATTTCACAGCCTTCTCTTCCCAAACCAAACTGATAGTACTGGGTTATCATGTGTCCTTCAGATATTTAAGATTCTTAACTTCTCATCACCAGCGGAGGCATGACTTTAGCTATTAAGGCATAAATCTGATGATCAGGGTCGGGAGGGAGAAAAAGCCAGTACACCTCTGGGACACATTCAGAAATGGATTCTTGGCAAGGCCCGAGCCTGTTCATCCTTTGCTTTCTCACTGCTGTGCACCTTTCCTAAAGCTGCTGACACTCTCTTGCTTTCGGGACTCTTACCTGAACCAGCATCGTCGGAAAGGCTCCTTTGATGTGCCTGTATTTGGGATCTTCTGTAAGGCACTAAGTGAAGAAAACTGCAGGAGCTTACATCGTATAAAGGAAAAACCATAAGAATATGGCCCGTGGGAGAGTGGAATGGTGAAATACGAAACTCTAGTGTTAGAAAGCTAACCATATCACTAACTAGCACGTAGACTTACATCCCTCCGCCTCAGCCTCCTCATTTCTAAAGTGAAAATTATTATGAGAGTTACAAACTACTCCTAAGATTGTCGCAAATTAAAGAAAATATTGCCTTATATACCAGTGCAGTATCTCCCTTTCTTTAATCATAACTGGAGGTGGTGTTTGGGGAGTATAACCCTCACAAATACAAATTTTTGCTTTCAGTATGTGACACAGGATTCAGAGCTGGTTTTCATAAATATTCAGAACAATGTAAAAGTTAGTAGAGACACCTGTAACCAGGTTCTGGAGGACTAGCAAGCCGCCTGACCCAGTCATTCTCCCATCTGCCCTAGGTCCTGTCTTTCTTCATGCACGTGGGTTTCCTTATTTTATATACCACCTGCCAATGTGTAGCTACAAGATGTCTTTGACCATGAGTTATTATAAAGGGCTGCATAAGTACCTTTTCATGATGTAAAGTTTTTAAAAATTTAAAAGAAACAATTAGGGTACACTTAAAAGGAGGAATGTCTTGGTTTCTCAGAACACCGTGTGGAGCAATCGATGTTTGCATCCCTGAGCACCATTGGTGAGGTGGCTGTGTAATGAAAGACTCAGGTCAAGTATTTTCCAAACAGCTCATTTCCTAAACCTGGGTTCCTTGCCGTGTGTAAAGTTGTTTCTACAGATGTCAAGCAGGCCATACAGCTAGAACTCACTTATAGCCTGATCATGCCTGGAGGGTGTCTGCCAAGTATCATCATGTGCTGAGATTCAAACAGAGGGAGGTGGTGAGAGTGAAGTTGCCATCCTTCAGTTCCCTTCAGCCACCTCTAGTTGAGGGCAAAGAAGCGTTTGCTTTCTATCAGTCTGATATCCATCTTTCCTCCTGTCCTTGATTTCGACAGGGGATAGAAAACTGTTTTTATTTTTAATCCTATATCTTTATTATGTGCTCATTCATTCCTAAAAGGAATTTTCGAGCACTTATTATGTGCCTCTCTCCGTTAGGAACCATAGGTGATCTAAAGACACATAAACCAAAGTTCTCATTAGCAGGAGGAGGCTGAGGGCGCCTGTGACTCTAAGGTAACCCTGAAGTACAGGTGAAGCAGCCGTGGGGGGCGGGGCATTCAGAAGGAAGGGAAATCTGTTTCCACTTGAAGTTCAGGAAAGGCTTCGTAGAAGGTATCATTTGAGCTGAGTTTTGTTATATGGGAATAGGAAAGGGAAGTCAGTCTGGCAGGAAGAACAGTGCTCAGAAAACGTGGTGTCCATACAGGGAAAGCAGATGATTTGGCGTGCCTGGAGGAGAGGGTGTGACCAAGAAAGGAGAAGGAGAGAACATTTGAAAAGTAAGACTAGAGAGTGTAGGGCTTTTAAATACTTTGCAGTGTTTCATACATCTCTAGAGTCCATTGGTCCTTTAGGATCTGAATCTTGCTTCTACCACTCTACCATTGTGTCCTTGGGCATATTCCTTAGCATCTCTGCACCTCAGTTTCCTGGTCTGTAAAATCTAACAGGCAAAATGAATTTTAATACTATAGTTTATTTAACCTAGTCTACATAAAGCACCATTTCAAGATTTACTCAATATAAAAATTATTAATGGCATATTTGACATTCTTTTTTTTTCCATGATGAGTCTTTGAAATCTGCTATATAGTTTGTACTTACCAGCACATCTCAGTTTGGACTTGCCATGTTTCACATGCTCCACAGCCACACATTGGCAGCACAGATCCACAGCCTCTAGAACCTTTTCTTCAGCTCTCTACTGCCTTTGGTTTTATGAACACAAAGAGAGAGACATTCAAGTTGAACTCAAAAGTCATTCCATGCTGATATCCATAGCTACCACTTACATTTTGACATGACAGAAGAAGTTAATCCAAATAAATTTTGTTCTCAGTTGGCCAGTCACAAGAGATTTGTCAGCAATTATCTAGAATGAAAGCAGTCGCTGGTACAAATCCATCCTGGGGGACATGTGAGTTTTGCTCTGGCATGAAGAGTAAGACTCATCTCTCCTTTTATTCTTTCCTGACCAAGCCTGCCGTTGTATAGGTCTAACAACCTTAGAAGAACACAGATTATGTGCTCAATATAGCAGTTACCCTTTTTCATTTAAGGCATGACCATCTGAATCCCCTGTACTGATCTAATTCCAGTTGCTTCTGAAGTTTACCTTTTACGCTTGTGTTGGTTTTAGCCAGTGACCACTGTGTCAAAGGTCATGAACTTGTACACTTCCTCCCCATAGATTCACTGTATCAATGCTCAGTTTGCTAGGATCCCTCTGGATTAGTTTATTTAATTTTGCCGCCATTGGTTAATTCATAAAATCATAAGGCACTTTTCTCCTCTTTCAGTTGGATGGCAAATGGGTGATAAAGAAGAAGGAGAAGGAGAAAGAATGGAATTCTTCAGTTTCCTCCGCATCTTAATTATCTTCGTTTTAACTTCTTCTATATGTATCTTTATGGATGTAGTTTTACCAGCTTAAAGCATCTAATTGAAACCAGATCTTTAAATCTCTTTGGATCAAGGAGCAGTAATAAGCCCACAGCATCTTATCCCTACAATCCAGAAACACGTCTTTGTGCTTGTACGTGATGCATGTGTAATCAGTTTACTCTCCCAGCTTCTTTTTCTACCTAAGACCTTAGGAGGACCGAGTATGGTGAGGAAGGGGATATTTATTCCCATTTTAAATGGGTATGAGGTTGGGAGCTTAATTATTAGTGATCGTTCAAAGAATCTATTTCCTTTACATGTGGTATTATGGAGGCTACTAGCCATCAGCTACAGAATATATGATTCTACCTTTGCCAATTAAGGTTCACTTTTTTCTCTATCACATGCTAATTCTGATTTGATAACTCGTTGTATGTTCAGAAATACAGCATGGTTTCTAAAATGCCTGCTGATCACAAATAGTGTCTATTGTATACATTTTAACATTCTTGCTGTTATGTTCAAATCCTCTCTGTAGAGAATTCAGGAAATATCTGTCCTGTGATACCTACTTTCCAGATAACTCCAGCTTGTCAGAAAGAAGACTGACAATATTTAAAGCATTTAAATTATATTAACACTTCGTCTTTTTGTGCGTAGTTGGAGAAGAACATGCTCAGATAATTTTTCTTAATGCTGTAACCCTTTGTATGGAGATCTTTCTCAAGTGGATTTTATGCTTGCTTACTTCTTGAATACACTTTGATCTAGGACAGGGCCTCTCCATAACAGACATGCGTGCAGGTCTCAGTTGTGGAATTGTGTTGAGTGACTCATTGTTATGAGCTTACAGTATTGTACTGGTACTTAAATCTTAAATGTTGAGGGTTTTTTTTTTAATGTTGTGTTCTTTGCTCAGATGCAGAATAACTTCAGTGCTCGTGTATATTTCCTGCAACTTCTCTTTGTCTTTCTGCCATCAAGACTGATAACCTTATCTCTTAGAGAAAGAGGAAGAGAGCCAGACAAAATCTTTTATTGACTATGTAACATGTGCCAGATGCACATAGCTTTATGTTGGACGTTCAGTCCTCACAGTGACCTCAGGAGATAGCTGTCCCTGTATCCACTTCACATGGGAGGGAATTGAGGCTCAGAGAGATGAAGTTGTTTTCTTACTGCTGTCCGTGCACCTGCCGCCATCATTCCTTTCCTTTTGAATTTGTTGCTTCCAGTTCTTGTGGCCAGAAGTCTGGGTAACTAGGTCATGCATATGATAAAGTATCCTCTGATGAGTCCTAATGTGAGCCTCCGGGTGAAGAATGGTGAAGATGGGAGAGGGGTTCTAGGTTGGGCATTCATGAGGTGTTTTACCTGGGTAGGCTCCTGCCCTTTTATATAGGTTACAGTGAGTCACTCTACAGTTAATGTTATACTGTGAGCCAGGATGGGTAACAGTTTTTCGCCTAGGGATAGAGGAATTACCTGAATGAGTCCTCACAGACTGTTCTAGAAGGGTGCATGTTCCGTAACCTAAATGTGGAAAGGCGAAGCCATCAGTTATTAGTATTTTGGTGTCATCGGTTCTGCTCTGAGAAGCTAGTGAAATTTACAAGTTGTCTCCAGGAAAAAATGTACAGAGACTCATACAAATGTCACATATGGTGTCTGGGATTCCAGGACCCCCCTGAAATCCATCCCTGGACCCCAGATTAAGATAATCCATTTGGCCTCTGTGGGTAGGTGTTAGTCAGCAATGCTCTTATAACTGAAACCTTTAGACCAGAAATGATCATTGAGGACAGAGGAGCTGTAGGGACTGTGGGAGATTTGAAACAGACAAAGGCTTTAGCTTTGAGGTGGGGGGTGGGGTTGGTGTAATATTCGTATTTGCCCTTGAGTAAGATGCGATGAACAAGGGGACAGTAGAGGCAGTCCCAGATGCCGGGGAGTCCTTATGTACCTGGAGGTCACATGCCTGAGAGAAGGGCCGAAGCCAAGATAGAAGAGATCAGGCAGAGGTCCTGTAGAGTTAACGCCGGTCCATCAGGTTCGAGCACACTGGCCTGAACTCAGGACCCTTCTTGCTCCGAGGAGAGATTTTCAGAATCAGAAACCTATACTTGGGACACATCACTTGCTTTGCTGTGCATATTTTCTATAATGATTTGCTTTTGCTTTCTCCTTGGTTTTATGTAAAATGTGCACTAAGGTCAGCCTGGAAAGGGGGTTTGGCGACTCAATCCTTGAGCCTTTATTAAGGGAAGGACAGCTCCTGTGTTAACAGCACTGTTCCACTTCCTTGTGAGTGAACAACCCCCTACCGCTGGACATAAAGTGCAAAGGCTTAGCCACTGGTGTAGCCATAGACTCCCTTCTCCCCGGAGACTCTCCTTTTGGATTTTCAACCCCGAGAAGTTTTGCATCTTGTTTTCATAAGAATACCTCTTCCTTTACACACATTCCTGCCTGTTCTTGCTTCACTGCCCAGGCCCAGTCAACACTAGCAGTAGGACCTTCCTCCTTTTGGCAAGTGTGACTCCTGTGTGGAGGTCCAGTCTTTTGGCTCTTGAACAGTTTCAGGAGGCCTTTCTTATTTTGCTTTGAGATTTTAAGCCTGTGTAGTGTTGAGAAATTATCAAGGAGACTATAGACACACTGAAGTCTTTAACCAGCGGAGCTGCCTTAACAGGAAACCATAATTTATAGCATATTTTAAAAGGATTTGAAAGCACTAAAATAGTAGGTCCAATAACTACAGTATTCTTCAAAATCACTGGATGTCACCCTAAAGAATGAAAGTTGTCACCTTTGAAGTCACAGATCTATTTTCTGTGTCTAAATACAATGATTTTTCTAGGCAGCCCCAGTCTAAGTTAGTGAACCACACTCTTGTGCTTCTGAAGCTTCTCCATTAAAGTACATCACATAGGGGCGCCTGGGTACCTCAGTCATTGGGTGTCTGCCTTCGGCTCAGGTCATGATCCCAGGGTGCTGGGATCGAGCTCCGTGGGAAGCCTGCTTCTCCCTCTTCCACTCCCCCTGCTTGTGTTCCCTCTCTCGCTGTGTCTCTCTCTGTCAAATAAATAAATAAAATCTTTAAAAAAAAAAAAAAGTGCATCGCATAGCAGAGGAGGGATGCTTATGTGTCCTTTTTACCCAGTCCCCAATTCTAGAGCCACAGCCTTGTCTGTTACCAGCCAAAAAGTTTTCTGGAAGCTAGGGTTTTATCTTCAAATTAGTGTTGGTATTATATTCTCTTCCACAATGTATATGTTTTAATATTCAAATTATTTGTCAAATTACTTCACTTTTTTCCCTAAAATTTCCAAGCAAATCAGCTCTCCCTGGCCCACCACTGCATACCCTCAGAAATAGTGCAATAACACAAGCATTGGTAGTTTTTTTTTTTTAAATTGCTTTTTTTTGTTCCCATTTTATAGATAAGAAAGAGGTTTTGTAAAGTTTGGGCACTTGCTCCAGTTTATAAACTACGAAGCAGCAAAGCTGTTTTTAACCCATGTCTTTCTTGAGCTCCAAAGCTATAATACAAAACCATGCTGGGTATTAAGGAATCCTATCTTCAACAGAAATAAGAATGCAGGTTTAAAAATATTCCACAAAGTTAGTGATTATGAGTTATTCCTGTGCAGTGCACTTAGTTTCCCAGCTAGCTCGGAAACGATTAATTTTGGATAAGCATGTATGTTTTATGTAACTGTAGATACTGGTGGTAATGTTTCGTTGTTTTTGGCAAACAAGAGTGGGGGGCTAATTTCACTCAAAATCAGTATCTAGCAAGGGTAGGGAGTGTTTTTCTTTTATGGACAGAGAAACAGAGTCTCAAGTTGAAATCTTCGTTGCATTTATGGCAGTTTGGCAGGCCCTTGAATACAGCCAATCCAGTGCTGCCCTGAAAACCTTATTGCTTGCGAAGAAGATCTTTAAAAACCTTAAGTTCCTGAGTTTCATCCTGAGGATCCGGGACCAATTCTCTCTTTCTTAAAAGGAAAAAGAACTAAAATGGTGGGAAATTCTTTGCAAGTCCTATTTTATTCTCAGTTGTTCTCTGTCTTCTCCATTGCTGCTTTATTGGCACCTTCAGCCCTTGTGATTATGCATATTGGAAATAATAACAACAATGATAACTATTAAAAATAACTATTTTCCTTATTAGTATTTCATGGTTGTATATCCATTTAGCAGACCACAGCAGCTAGCCTGAACTGGTATTCTAAGATACAAGATTATGTTGCCTGCATCATTTGGGAATTTCATGGAATTTGCTTCTATTTGACTATATTTCCAGATGGAACCATGTGCCTAAGTGTTTGTTTTAGGCCTCCAAGAAGTCATTCCTTTGCAATGATCTGTAGCCAGACTGCTCTCCCCTGGGACTAACCTGTGTGACTAATTTGAGTAGGAGTGTGATAAACTTTGTCACCACTTAAGAAGAGGCTAAAAATACTTCTTTTTGGTGTGGTTTTTTTCCCCCCTCCATATTATCTAATGACACTCTTTGAGGGATAACGGAAAGGAGGTGGTGAAGATTAGAACTGGTTGGGAAAAGTTCTGAATGCCCAAGCTTCATTTCGGAAGCTTCACACCTCTGAGCCCCAGGGAAGAGTTTTGACCCCAGGCTTTTACAGGTTTTGTTGTAAAAAGGGAGCTGCCCAGAACACTCTGTGGCTAATGGCTTTAGCAGAAGTGATTTTACAACTAAAGATGGCCATCAACCAGGCTTGTCTTAGTTCATTGTCCAGATCTAAAAATGATAGTTAATGTGACTTATGGCACCACTAAAATATTTCTAAGAAGTGTTTCTTTTTAGGTTGCAGTCTTGTAATCAAAACATAGTAAACAGAGGGCTTCCCTACAAGGTGAAGTAGACAGACAGGATTTGAAGATGAAGCATATGGTAGTCCCCCCTTATCTAGAGGGATATGTTCCAGGATCCCCAGGGAATGCCTGAAACCATGGATAGTACTGAACCCTTTAAATATACCACGTTTTGTTCTATACATATACACCTGTGATAAAGTGTAATTTATAAATGAGGCACAGTGTAAGAGATTAACAAGAACTAATAATAAAATAGAATAACTGTAACAATATACTGTAATCAAAGTTAGGTGAATGTGGTCTCTCTCACACACACATAATATCGTATTGGGTTGTATTCACTCTTCTTTTTCTCGTGATGATGTGAGATGATAAAAATGCCTACGTGATGAGATGAAGTGAGATGAGTGACGTAAGCATGTGGCATAGAGTGAGGCTGGGGTCAGAAAGTGGGTCAACTGCTTTCCAGCCGTGGTTGACCGTGGGTAACAGAAACTGAAGACCGGAGAGGGATTGTCTTACCCTGTCCTCAACTCACTGAGAGACCTTGGACAAGTCATAACCTCCTTGCCCCATGTTTCTTTAACTTTAAAATAAAAGGATTGGACCAGCTCTTTGATTTTCAGACCTCCCTCTTAAACCTTCCTCCCCAACGGCAGAGCCTTTTTTCTAGTGAAATTGTAGGCAGGACCCCAGTATATAAAACAGATACAAGTGGAGATGTTTCATTAATGGAGGGTTCAGGGAAAATCCTTCTCTGGCCTCAGTTCTGGCCCCTGAGGCATTTCTGCTTTATTTGATCTTTCTTTAAGAGCTCTTCCAGCTGTGGCATTCTGTAATTCTAATTAATGTGAATTGAGCATTATTAATATCAGGGGATCTGGGTTTTTTTTTTTTTCCCTTAGTACCCACAGCAGGGAGGGGAAAAAAATGGTCTTAAATTTCAGCATGATTTAAGTTAGTAGAAGATATAATTCATTGATATTAAAGATGAATACAAGTCTAAACATACGACTATTACAAGTTGTGGAAATTCACAATAGAAACCCTCTTCCTTTGCCCCAGAAATGCTTGGAGCAAGAATGCAGAGGAGCAGATGAATGATAAACCTTCAACCAGTAGACCTCACTTGTATATATTTCCCGTGGAGTACAAGTGTACAGCTCCTTCTTTATCCTTCCTCTCCTCTCACAAGTCCCAGATGACTGCATGATTCAGGATTTGGGCCCCAGAAGGGCTCTCCCTGGTTCCCTACGTCTCTCTCTCTCTAACCAGAGCCACATCTAAAGCACTCTGATTTCTACCTGTCATCTCGCCAAGACCTTGCAGATTCAATACCAAACTGTTGTAGAGGATTAAACTTTGAGCCTTCCAGGAAAAACTTCAGAAAGGGTTCCTTTGCTGTTGTTAATTGCAAAATAAACAGATCTCCCTCCCAGGGAGCAGTTTCCTTCTCCTTTGGTGGGCTTCCCTCTAGCAATGCGGGAGTTGCTGGGACCAGATTTACTCGGACAATTCCAGACCACTTTAGAGCTCCCATCTTCCCTTCCCTGTCTGCAGCATTTCGCCAACCTGTGTACCAACAGCTAATCATGCTGGCCTCTTCTGAGCCTTGGCCTTCCCCAGCCAGCAGTTTTTCCACCGATTGTTAGATCTGTAGCTCTGAGTCAGGATTTCTCCCCCAAAATAATAATAGCAAATACTGTTTAGCATTTTCTGTCAGCCAAGCCCTGTTCTAAGCACTTTAAATGTGTTAACTCATGGGAGCTCTTTGAGAATGGCCAGACCAAGGCCCAAGCGACAGGATAGGTGCAGTTTCCAGAATCCTTCTTGGCTAGTTAGAGCCAAATGACTTGTAGACGGGCAGGCTGGGCAGATCCCAAATGAGTGCTCTTCAGTGAAAATGTACAATTTTGAGAATCTGGATTTTTTTTTTTTTAAACAAATGAGCCACTTGAGTTGCTTAGTTATGAAATGATTGCTTGGCAGGTGGAGTTATTATTATTCTATTATGTTAAAAATTATTAACAAGGGCTTAATTTCATTCCAAACAGATTGTGTCAAGGCGACTGGGCGCTGCAGAAATACAGTGAAATATGAGATTCTTGAGCCTTCTGTAGAGGCTGAGCTAGAGACCCCAGTTAGTCCTACCCATTCCAAACAGCCGCGGCCATGAAACTGTCTTGACCTTTTCACCTTTAAACTTTGTTTGAACTTGGAAAGAAGACTTTTGAATGATAAAAAAAAAAAAAGAAAAAAGAAGAAGAAGGAAAGACAGGAGAAAAGAGGTCGGGGGAGGCTGTGGAAGAGCTGTGGAGACTGGGGGGAGAGGGAGGGGCTGATTATATGTTAGCGTAGCAGTAATACTAGGAAAATAACCCTCCTCTTGTGTATGAGTTTCTGCTACTGGGAGCCACGGGGTAATCAGCTCACATGACATACCCAGAGGCTAATGCTAGCCTGTGCTGTTTTTGAACATATTCAAACAAAGGCTGATTATCCAAACAAGAATTTGGACTGCAGCAGTTGGACCAGTTAAATTATAGTTAGTAAAACTTGGCGCCTTATGAGCTTGGAATGTTACAATTGCAGCTGGATCTTCGTTTGTCAGGCAGCCTCACTAAACAATAAAACCAGAGATTTTTATCTGCCTGGGACTCAGTTTAACTCCTTGGATGCAGAGAGAAAAGTGCCAACTATCACGACTTAGGACTCCCGGCCACCTCTGTCTCCCGTCCCGCCAGAGTTAATAGGCAGTGGCATTTTCGTGGTGTTCTGTAGGGGAGTGGTGAAGGCAAGTTGCTCATTTTCTTAGACTTCATATTGGAGAAAGAATAATTGTGACCTGTTTATTCCTTTAACTAGCATCTATTAAGCGCTCCTATGGACAAAGGCCTCTGCCACATACTCTGCTTAAACAGGCATATCTCATTCTGTTGCGCTTTGCTTTATTGCACTTTGCAGATACTGTGTTTTTTACAGATTGCAGGTTTGTGGCTGCCCTGAATGGAACAAGTCGATTGGTGCCATTTTTCCAACAGCATTTGCTCACTTTGTGTCTCTGTGTCACATTTTGGTAATTCTCGCAATATTTCAAACTTTCCTTGTTATTATATTAGTTATGGTGATCTGAGATCAGTGATTTTGACTCGCTGAAAGCTCCTTCGATGGTTAGCATTTTTAAGCAATAAAGTATTTTTAAATTTAGATATGTATAGTGGTTTGTTTTGGTTTTTTTTTAGACAAAATGCTATTGCACACTTAATAGACTATAGTGGAGTGTAAACATATCTTTTACATGCCCTGGGACATGAAGAAAAGTCACTTGACTCGCTTTATCGCGGTGGTCTGGAACCGAACCTGCAGTATCCCTGCGGTCTGCCTGTGTCTAGAAGGCTGTCATAGATGGCAGAAAACAATCAGTTGTGGAAAGGTTACAAAATATTATGAGTAATTTAGCTAGAGGGCGATGTGGAAGATAAAGGCTTTTGGAAGAAGGTATCACTTGAATTTTGAGGGAAGGTAGGCTTGAATCTTTAAAGGTGATCCGAAAGGTGATTTTATGCAAGGGAACAGCACAAATAAAAGAATCGAGGCAGGAGAGTTGGAGAGCGGATGTGAAGTGAAGTAGGCAGAGAAGGCTGAAGAGGTAGATCGGGACTAAAAGTAGACCGAGAATGCCAGGGCTAGGAGAGTGGCCTTTATTTGGTACATCAAGAAGCCAGTAAAAGGGGTGCCTGGGTGGCTCAGTTGTTAGGCGTCTGCCTTCGGCTCCGGTCATGATCCCAGGGTCCTGGGATCGAGCCCCGCATCAGGCTCCCTGCTCAGCGGGAAGCCTGCCTCTCCCTCTCCCACTTCCCCTGCTTGTGTTCCCTCTCTCGCTGTGTCTCTTTCTGTCAAATAAATAAATAAAATCTTAAAAAAGAAAAAGATTAAAAAAAAAGAAGCCAGTAAAAGTTATCTTTCATTTTTACATAGCTGCCTTTAATGATAAGTTAACATGTATTAAAAGTTATCCGCGCAGGGCGCCTGGGTGGCTCAGTCGTTAAGCGTCTGCCTTCGGCTCAGGTCATGATCCCAGGGTCCTGGGATCGAGCCCCGCATCGGGCTCCCTGCTCTGCGGGAAGCCTGCTTCTCCCTCTCCCACTCCCCTGCTTGTGTTCCCTCTCTCGCTGTGTCTCTCTGTCAAATAAATAAATAAAATCTTAAAAAAAAAAAAAAAAGTTATCCGCAGACCGTGAGTCCTCACGATAACTCTCCTCAGGCCTGAGATTCAGAGAAGCTACAGAACTTTCCCAAGATCACACAGCCCATAAGTGGCAGAGTCAAGATTCAAACCTAGGCTGAGTATAGACAGCTACCCCTTACCCCCACCGCCCAGCTCTGAACCACTTTTCTGTTCTACTCTCTACACCTTTTTGATTTGCCGGCTTTAGTAATGCCAAATAGATTAGGCATATTTTTATATGGAAGCAAGAAGCTTGGATCTAATGGATTATCACTATTCTTGACTTAGGTGGCCAGACTCAAGAGAATTACTTTACATGGGATGATTTTTATATTGGAGATCAGTTATACAGTGACAATGAACACTTTGAATTGGTTTAAGCATATGAGTTGTAATAAATTCGTGTGAACAAGAGTATTTTTCTTGACCAATTCCATCCAACAAGACAATCTGCTCTCCTAGTGACTCCTGACAGCAATTTTACAATAGGGCAGAGCTGACATTGGCAGTTAAGGTCTTATGCATTGATGACGTTGCCTTTTCTGAGAAATGCATTTGATACCATTAGAATATGGTTCCCCACTTTCCAGTTTCCACAGGGCATCTTCACCGTATTCTTATCCTCTGCTGACCCTGCCACTGTCTTGTTTTCTTTCCTGTCCTCTTTGATATACTCTGTTATTGTAAGCCCGGCTTGTGGCTTCTGGGAGGGGTGATTGGCAGGGTCAGTGAGACATAAGCACTGAAACGTGTGTCCCAGAGGTGGAAGCCAGATTTCCTCTCAGGGCCCTGAGGCCAACTCCTGTGATGGCTTCTTGGCTAGAAATAGCAAATTCGAAATGGATATTGCAGATCGTCCAGGCAAACAAATAAGAAATCCAAATGCTTGGATACTTCAGACTTTTAAATTTATTAGTGGATATTTTTAACAATGAAAGCAATATAGCATATTTCTGTGTCATTTTTTCCTATGTATGGCAGATAGGTTGGGTTTACAGTTCTTATGGGAAGATCAGGTACTGCTCTAGTGAGCTTGTTTTTGGAAAAGCCAAAGCAAGAGTGAATAAAGTAGCAGGTTAGCATATTATATAGTAGAAGTTAATTGACACCAACATCTTTATTTAGCTTGGCGTAAAACAAATTCTGTGCGTAGGACATACTGGCTGGAACAGCATCACCATGAAGGATAGCTACATACTCGAGAAGAAAGCCATACACATGGGGGCAGGGAAGGGGGCAGAGGGTCATTTGTTTGCTTTGTTTTGTTTTTTGATTCAGTGCGCCAGGCCTCTAGCAGATAGCTCTGAAACTGTTGAGAAAACTGTTGAGAAAACTGTTAAAATTCTAGAGACAAGCTTTCTCTGGCTTAGGATGCTTTGGGACATGAGGGTAGCCTAATGATGAATAATTCTTCCTATCTAATGTTAACTCTTTGCATTTTATCAGTGACTGTAAGATTAATATAAAAAGGGAACTTCATTTACTTTGGGTGATCATGTTTCAATGTGTTAATGTTTCAGGAGCAGCAGAGGGATAACTTGCTACTGTTAAGATCTAGATCATGCTAAAAGTATTAAACTTGGCTTTTGGAGATTAGGTTTTCCCTACTTAAAATTAAGGACTTAAAGATTTTAATCAAGATAATCTTAAAATGTCTTAAGGTGCAACTTAATCTGGAGGTGGTACCACTTGGCATAGTAAAGACCAAAGGAGAAATTGTGAGTTAATGTTTACTCTTTCATTACTATTTTAATCAAATGGCTTTACAACTTGACCTTTTAAATGTGAATATATTTTTTTAAAACAACCCTCAGGTATGTGAAGCTATAACAGTTGTGTTGAAAGTTTACAGGACTCTCAAAGTCTTATACTTGAGTTTTAAATATGTATGAGATAAAAATACGTTGATTGGGGTTTTCTGTGAGGGTGGTTACATTGTCCTGCTGACCAGTATTTTAGCATAGGTAGCATGCCAGCACCTTTGGATGCTTGGGAACTGTAACCGTGCCATCTCAAATAATAATAATAATAATAATAATAATAATAATAATAATAATTTAAAAATAATAGTAATAGCAGGCGCTACCATTTATTCAATACCTACCCCATGATCGTCACTTTATATACATAATTTCTTATCCTCACCACTATCTTGCCAGGTAGAGTAGTAGTTTTATTTAACAAGTAAGAGAACTGACCAAATAGACGATAACTGATAGGGACAGGCTTTGAACCCAGGTTTCTCTGACTCCACAGTCCATACTCTTCCCACTCTACCATAATATTAAGAACGAATGAGTTGTAGCTGATGCTCATTAAAACTTAGCACACATACCCTAAGCAGTTCAAAACCGACCTTACCTTATTCAGCAGACCAAATTCATTTACCTCTGGCAGGGAGCCCTAAGACTAAAGGCTCATTTCTCTTAAACCAGCCTTAAAACACACTGAAGTATATCTTAACTAAAACCCTCCCCCCCAAAAGAAGCATTCGTAAGAGGTACCAAGGGTGGTGGTTTCTGAGTTTCATGAATTCAAGGGCAAAAATAGGTTAGACATTTGATTAGATTTCAATATGCCGCTCTTACTTGGGAATTTTCCTTCGGGCATGAGAGAATTCTCGCTATGAGAAACCATCTGCTCCCTCCCCGTCTCTTACCCTTTAAAAGAATCCATCCCCCAATTACAATACAATTAGGCTTTCTTCAGGGGACCCTCAATAGAGTAGACACACTGAAGCAGTAGATTTGACATTAGACGTTTGACTATTTGAAAAAGTGATTCCAAAAGTCAGTGAGGAATTTGCTGTTGCTACTGATTTGTAGGAGCAGGTGGCAAAGCCAGAGGGTCAGCCTGTTTGACGACCCAGCACCTGAACCTCCCTTTGGCTCTGCTCTTCCCTACTTGTCATCTCGCGCCATGATTTAAAACACACACCACTTAACCATCTCTTTATGCTAATAATGGAAGAGAAGAGAAAGTAAATAAGCTCTAATGAAACAATAGTTCTCAGGCAAAATCAATTTTAAAATCATACGTTCCCCCCTACTAGGTGCATTTAGCACCTAGGTATTTTTAAAAATTTGTTCAATAAATATTTAAATTTTCTAAGAAAACCAAGAGCCTTCATGATAATGGAATAAGTTCACTGTGTGTGTGTGTGTGTGTGTGTTTTCACTAACAGGGAATGGTTTCCCAGTGATAAGTATATCTAGCATCAGAGTGGCTCCTGGTTATTCAAAAGGAAGAAGCCAGAAACATGAGGAAGATGGTATAGAATATCTGACCCTTAAATATGTCCTGGTTAGTCCTTTGACAGATCACTATACCTTAAAACACATAAAGATGTTCATAGTGGTGTTAAAGTAACTTTCAAGTCTATTTTAATCCCCATCCATCTTTGGTTAATGTGGCTAGGCCTAGCCTCCAGCCCTTCTCTCTTTATATTTGATGCTTTAGACATGGCAAGAACTTCCTCACTGACTAGCCTGTGATGCCTAGACTCTTCCTCCAATTAGAATGACCTCACTGAATGCAAATTGTTGCAAAGAGCTGTGGCGGAACCTATAGTTACAATATCATGAGATGCAAGGAGTGTGGAGTTCAGGAAGAGCTAAAGGGAAAATTCATGTTCAGAGCCTCTCTTCCACCAGTCTACCTACTTATTTGCAAAGAGGTTTATCCCACTTTTTCTGAGCCAATGTTGAGTACAAGTAATAGTGTTGATCGCAGTTCTCTAGGGATTATTGTGTCCCTCACTGCCTTTACAAACGAATCCCAATTTCTTTCAACAGACTCATGAGAAATTCACTTACAATCTCATGTAATGGGTACATACTATTCCGTCATTTGATATGTCAGGATTTATTTTGCCAGTTCTTTAGAAGGTCATGTCTTTAGAAGACACAGAAGTTTTCAGTAGGTTAAAAAAAAAAGTAAGGAAAGTCTATTCAGTCTATGGAAATAACACGGGCAAAGATATGAGTTTGGAAGCAGGGTGACTAGAAGTTGGCAAAAATATGTGTCATAAAAGAATAACAATAGGTAAAATTTAGACGATTATCTTACTTTAGTATTAAAAATGCCTAATGTTCACAGGCTTTATTCTGTGTTTTACGAAATGTAAAGGGGAGGGGAGGGGATTTGCAGGGGAGAAGCCGTATTTTTTAAGACTTAACTATAATTGCATAGTAGTGTGTGATTTCACTGTTCACCTTCCCAAATGCAGTGTAATGGATTATATTTTAGGCAGTATTTAAGCAAATTATTGATCTGTAGAAAAGTGTTTATTTTTAAAGGTGGAAAAGTTGTTTCCAAACAATCCAGTGTCAATCAGTTTCTCTCTCTGGTAGGAAATTTTGTATGTACAAATCAAAGTTAGAGAAAGTACTTCTCAGCCTGCTGTTCAGTGATTTCAGACGGTAGGCTTTAATATAACAACGTGAGATGTTGGACTATCATAAAAAGCAGTTCCTAAGGGAACTCCTAAATTTAATACTTCTTTTTAATGGTAGTGAAGGTCTCATTGAAAGAAGAAACAACAGGAGATTGTTAGGTACCTCTTACTGCCTGGTACAAAGTCATGAATGACGGGCAGCTCTTTAGGGTCTAGAGACTGAATAATGTTAAAGCTGGAAGGCTTCCCCCTCTGACATGTGAAAAAAACCTGAAGTTCTGAGGGTTCAGGTGAGCTACCCAAGGTTCCACAGTGACTGAGAGAGCTGATACTTAGAATGCCAGCCTTCCCACACCCATATTTGGCCTGCCTCACCTACTGACCTGGGATTCTTACCTGTTCTGGGAGAGCCCCATACCTAACATGACCCCAGGCTTGAGTCTAAGGTGGCAATCTGGAGATGGTTGAGTCAGAATAGGTTAAAAAGAGGCTGAAATTAGTCCCTGGGTCTTTCCTTCCACTTCCGAGACTATCCAAAAGAAGTTCTAGGAGCCCCAGTGGTCAAGGGATAGACTAGGGACCTCATATCCAGTAACCTTGGGTCATGGCTTACCTGTCATGGCCTCATTGGAGCTTGTGTACCTGAATTATACCAGTTGTTGCAGGTCAGCTCTCTTGGTTGGTAAGAGAATTTCCTTTTTCTCTTTGAAATGCAAGTCATGCTTTCATTTTAATATAATATCAACCCTTCAGCCTTGACATGATTTAAAATGAATGTGGCTAGTTTTGCTTTTGAGTGTGTGTGTGTAGAATAACCTAATTGACAAGCAATCATGAAGTTCTCTTTGAGCCTGATGTTATCCCATCATTCGGAGACCCATTTTGGTTAATTTGTTTTTTCATATAGTTTCTGGTGGGAAAAATGCATTACTTTGGTACTGAAATTAACTTGATTGAAATATCTTAGACTTTGTCATTTTCCAGTGGCTCAAAAGGTTATTTCCCAAGTGTTTAATTTTTTAAGTACAGTGTATATTAATTTAACTGCTACTTTCTGACATTCATCATTCCTGAAAAATTATTGCCAACTGCATGCATTGAACAGATTTTTATTTACTCTCCAAATTCTCATTCAGTGTAGAGTTATTTAACTTTGCGGATACCACGCAGATGTGATAAAGATGAGGTTTTTAAAAACTTGCACCATTTATTGATTTGCTAAATATAATTCTCACATTTTCTTTATAGTAGTCTGTAATATATCTTTCAGAAGGAAACACTCAAAGACTAATGCAATCTACAGGAACTGTTCAATCAGAAATAATGAGTGGAGAGGTCACTTGTCAAGAACATATTGTTTGAAATACTTACATTTAAGGGTTTCCAGTCTTTGAGGTAAGAAGTTCTGCCATGAAAAATATGGATTGCATTGGGCTTCTGAATCCTGTACAACATGTCACAATTTTTGCTCCTGGGCTAAAGATAGAAAGTAAAATAAAATGTTCTTTGTCCATTTAGTTACCCTTGACTCCATGAAATTCTCCAAAGTCATTACTGGTGACCACAATACCACCTACTAGCAAGAACGGCATTGACCTTGTGCCAGCTCTGCCGTATTGCTGACCACAGCTGCTCTTGACTAGAGCAGATGTTTCTCCTTTTGCCTTGCCAGTAAAATTTTATTGAACAGTTTTGCAAATACAGAGCAGTATACTCTGCCTGATGAGCGGCCAGAGATCTTAGCCACCTTGGGCAATAAGGTTAGGTTTCTTCTCTCTACCATGAGGCCCCCACTTCTGGCCTTGGGACTTGTAAACTGCAGTCCTCTTGGGTTTGCTTCCCTACCCACCCATGTAATTTTTCAAAATAATAATAATAATAATAATAATAATAATAATAATAATAATAAATGTTGGGAGAGGAACCACACTTGTGGTTGCAACTTGCTGCTTTAAAAAAGGCTGTCACACTGGAACTTTGCTCCTACCAGTTGTGGGTTTGCAAAAAGGAGCTAGGGTACTTTGTTGGGCTATTTTGTTAGGATGCTTTTCTGAAATTTTCCACATCTCTTTGGTTTGGATGTTGACTTGGAAATCTCTTTTGAATTAGCTTCTTTTGGAGCGCTTTCTGCTGCCCCGAGCACTTCTTGAATCCTTCCCCATGAATACAGCCAACGGAACTTCTTCTGAACCCACCTCTTTGTACTTATCATGGATGGTACCTATTTGAGCCTGAAAACCGAAGCACTTTAAAGGCCTGGTTTTGCTTTAGAGCTGGATTGGATGATTTAATACAGTTTTTCTCTGTGTTCCTTGTACAGAGATAAAGGAATAGATTTTCCAGTTGTGGCTAATACTACCTTTTTTTTTTTTTTTTAATGGAAATTTAAAGAACCACTCCATTCAGTGATTGCAGCCTATTCCCTGGCACCTTCCAAAGAAATCAAAAGATAATGGCACTTGAGGGTGTAAGCCCCAGTCTGGCCTGAATTCCCACAGAGCCTTGGGCCTAGGGAGGGCAGGTAAGATACAAGATCAGAGGGCAAAGGCCATATGGTGAGAATTTGCCCACTTTGTCCTTCCTCAGCAGGGAAGAAGTAGCAGTGATTATCATACCAGGGGTGTGTCACTGTGGAAATGTATCTAGCCAGTTTTGTGGCAGATGATCAATTCTGATAGCCTGATTTTAAGGCCTCTAATGCATATGATAACGTGGACTTCATAGAATATTGTATTTAGTTCATATTAGGATACACAGAACATGGGGCACCTGGGTGGCTCACTTGGTTAAGCATCTGCCTTCGGCTCAGGTCATGATCCCAGGGTCCTGGGATTGAGCCCCAAATCAGGCTCCCTGCTCAGTGGGGAGTCTGCTTCTCCCTCTCCCTCTGCAGTTACTCGTGCTTATGCTCTCTCTCTCTCAAATAAATAAATAAAATCTTAAAAAAAAAAAAAGGATACATTAGGATAAGGTGAGTGACTACTTTAGATCTATAGGTCAAGAAGTTTGAAGCAGTGTATTCACTTTTAATATTTCAAACCACTTGGAATAGTTTAAATTTGTAGTATACTCTCAAATACCTGTGGCATAAAACTTCATTCTGCTTTGGTCTTAGAGAGAAGAACTTGTTTAAATTAATGCATATTCTTTCCCTATTTCCTAGAGTGCTCCCGCAAAAACTTATTTTTATTTTTATTCTCAGATTTTATTTCAATTCTAGTCAGTGAACATACAGTGCAATATTGATTTCAGGAATAGAATTTAGTGATTCATCACTTACAACACCCAGTGCTAATCACCACAAGGGCCCTCCTTAATCCCCATCACCCCTCTAGCCCATCCCCCACCCATCTCCCTCAGTTTGTTCTCTGTCCTTAAGAGTCTCCTATAGTTTGTCTCCCTCTCTCTCTCAAAAATTTATTTTTAAAATAAGAACCTTGAAAGCATTATGAGTACCGCTAGACTGGGTATTTGGCTCAGGACTGGGGCTTTACTTTTTTTTTTCTTATTTTCTTTTTCTTTAATGTTCCCAGGGCAGAGCACTCCTTAAAGTAGGATGAGAAAAGCTAATTTTAATCCTCCAAAGGCTTATTTGCTAGCACAAAAGGTCATGAAACACACCCAAGAACTGTATTGCTGAAATCTTAAGGACATCTGAGCAGCAGAGATGGCCTCTCATATCCCAACATAGAATTGTGTCCCTGGCCAAAGACACGGTTTGTTTTAGGAGCACCAATTAATACAAAAGCTACCGAATGAAAAGGCTTCCCCTTAACCTAAGGGAAAACCTTTTTTTTCATCTGTTTCAGGTGTCTCTGAAGGGAATTCTCTAAAAGGTGGCTGTAAAATGGTGGTAGAGGGAGTTATTTTCAAGGATATTTCGCTGTTCTCTGCCCGGTATTTTTATAATTGCCACTCCTTAATCTGTGATCTGTTGAAAGGAAGAGACTTGCTATATCTAGCTGATAGACCCAGGGAAGACAAAAATGTCATGACCAATTTTTTGGAGTTTTCTTTTCAGCTGATTTCTTGGGGTATTCAAGTGTCACCTGCCCCAAATATTAAGAATCAGAAATCGAATTGAATCCGTGATTTGAAGAGGATCCCAAAACAAGTACTAAATCACAGCACCTATTGTAGAACTAGAGAAGACTGTGGAAGGCCTTGTCTTTCTATTTTTTTTTTTTTTAAGATTTTATTTATTTATTCATGAGAGACAGAGAGAGAGAGAGAGAGGCAGAGGGAGAAGCAGGCTCCCAAGGAACAGGGAGCCCGATGCGGGACTCGATCCCAGGACCCTGGGATCATGACCTGAGCCGAAGGCATACGCTTAATGACTGAGCCACCCAGGCGTCCCAGAAGGCCTTGTCTTTCTTTTTTTTTTTTTAAAGATTTTATTTATTTATTTGAGAGAGAGAATGAGAGAGAGAGCACATGAGAGGGGGGGAGGGTCAGAGGCAGAAGCAGGCTCCCCGCCGAGCAGGGAGCCCGATGCGGGACTCGATCCCGGGACTCCAGGATCATGACCTGAGCCGAAGGCAGTCGCTTAACCAACTGAGCCACCCAGGTGCCCAGGCCTTGTCTTTCTAAAGGGAAGGTCTTTTCTGTGGGTTTGAAGAGTTTTAGAAAAGTTCATACCCTGGCCCCAAAGGTACTTATTTGAGAGAGGGAGTGAGAGAGAGAGACAGAGAGAGAGAGAACACAAGCACGGAGAGCAGCAGGGAGAGGGAGAAGCAGGCTCCCCGCTGAGCAAGGAGCCCGATGTGGGGCTGGATCCCAGGACCCTGGGATCATGACCTGAGCTGAAGGCAGACGCTTAACTGACTGAGCCACCCAGGCGCCCCACACACAGTGTAAATTCTGACGCACTGTGGAAATAGGGCCTGCTAAGCCATTAGGAGAATTCTCAATATATCATGTGAGTTTTGATGAGAAGGGGGCTGAGAGGAAGGCTTGTTTTTCATAAAAATTGCTTCAGAAACCAAGGTTTTAACTGAGCACCGCTCTGTGCTGTATCAGGCCGTAATAGCCAGTGAGTCATGAAGCTAGGGAAGCACTGGAGACACACCATATGAAACATTGGAGTTAATGTTTGAGATAAGGAAGATAACTATCTCTGAAAAGAAACCGGAATTAAAGGGCACGAGCCCTCGTTTTTGGACAACTAAAGGGAATCGTTTTTAGTGATGCTTCCTTTACTTACTGATGGGCATCCTGTAGATGGTGGAGTGCCAGGACAGAGAGCGAGAGATCGGGCTCCGAAGCTCACCTCAGCCATGAGACCTTGGGCAAGTTACTGCCCATCTCAACTTCCGTTTCCTCACCTGAAAATGAGTGATGGACCACATCATCTCTCTGGGCCCTTCTGGCCCAAGGAGCCTCTGATATTCTGGTTTTTTGAACAGTATCCTACATTGGATGATTTACCTGAAAAGGTTTTATCATTTGTGGTTGCTTCCTATCATTGGGAGCACTTACAGCTTGGACTACTCAGGGATACCAGTGCCCAGTGCTCCTGTTTCCTCCCAGCCAGGAATTCAGATCGCCAGACACCCTCCTCCTCTGCCCCTGGCCCAACAGACTATTAGCTTGAAAGGTCACTTCATTTCCTGTCAGTCTGTGATTCAGCCTTATATCACTAAAACTGGGTACTATTTGCCCAACTGGAAGGTGAGCAGTGGAGGCCTCGGCCTCTGCAGGGTCTGTCAGTGACCTGCCCTTCCAGGGGGGTTGTCAGCCTGGTGGTGACAAGCTACAGGAGAGTCGAGTCCCTCAGTTAACTTTGGCCCGATTCTAATGGATTTGGGATTCCTTGCTGAAAAGAAGACTGGATCCTGGTGTGTCCAAGAGTCTGCCCTTGAAACCTCTGGGTTGCTGACTGATATGTTAGTCTCTTGGGACAAAGCTGTACAGTTGAGAAAAGTAGCAAGAGCATCAGATCTCTGTAGGTCATCTGGCCCCTATAAAAAAGCCATAGCAAGTGGGAAAAGGTTCGACTGCTAGGTTCCCAGCTATACTGGATTATGAGACAAAGCCACCCACTCCATCTTTGTTTATAGAACTCATTTTCAGGAACAAGTGTTTTATAGTGAGGTGGAGGTTGTTAAGAAGCTATTTATAATGAAGATCTCAAATATGTGAGCCCTGTATCAAGCTTGATCTAAAGGAACTTTGCCTGGGTGGCAGTTTAGGAGAAAAAGGGAGGAAAGGATAAGGAAAAAAACTAATAAAAATAGCTGAGATCACTCAACAGTTATCAAGAAACAGATACTACGGTTTTATAACACTAAGTACTAAAAGTATATGCACTCTTAAAAGGCAATTAAAACGTATGCTCTGAAACTATAAAACATTTTCTTTTCATCTGCAACATAGAGGGCTGATTACAACGCATTAATAACGTTTTGTTTAGAGTTCAGTTTCTGATGGTTTCCAAATGTAGTCTGTGTAGATTAACCAGAAGGAGTCCAGTTCCCTTTTTTAAGAGCGCTTGTAAAGGAAAGCAATGTGGTAAGATTGTTATGAAAAGAGAGTGTATTTAGGAAATAGCACTTAGCGGGGTCTCTCTGAATGGCTGCCAGGTCAGGAAGCTGAAGTGCAAGGCTTGGCCCTTGTTCAGCCCCCCCAGTTCCAGCTCCTTGACCACACAGTACGTCAGGAACATGTCACAAGCCAGCCAGGAAGACTCAGCCCCGCCCATGGGCCAGCTTGGCACGGCTGCTTTCACATAACCCAGGGCTCCAGAGGGGCCGGAGGCAGGCATTCCAGGGCCACGGGAACATGCAATTTTTTAAAATAGAAATGAAGAACTTAAAAAAAAAAAAAAAGCCTGGGAATCAAACAGTTGCTGAGTCCTTATGGAACATGCTCCCTCATGGAGAATGTCAGAGCTGAAAAGGGCCGTAAAGGTTATCTCCTCCTCTGCCCGCGTCTGATAGACAAGGAAATGGACCTGCCTCAGCCGTCGGGGCAGAGCCAGTGGTGGAGTCTAGCTCTCAGCTCTCAGTCTGCTGAACCCACTGGCTCCCACTTCAGTGGGCTGAGCCTTCTGTCTTCGGAACTCTGTCCTGTCCTTAGCAGCCTGCTGTACTCTTTGAGGGCCCTGTGGACACCCTCCTCCGTGGACTTTGGCTGTCCAACGATTATTTGTTGCTCTACCATTTGCTCTTACTACTCACCTAACTGCTCTGTGTCTCAGCCTCAGTTTCTTTATCTGCAAAATGGGGATAATATCAGGGTGCAGTCCTTGTAGAGTTGTTAGAAGGACTGCCTGAGTAAATACATGTAACACAGTACCTGGCCCTGGAGAAGGGCTCAGTAATGTTAGCTAGTATTATCATTAATAATAGCATATACTGGCCCTGTGACTGTCATTTGTAGCTTCATTATCATGACTGCTGTACGATTGTTTCAACAGTTGCTACATTGGTATCACCCTCCGGAATTGGGGTTTGGGGGAAGGGGCATCAGCTCTGTCACTCGTAGACTGTCACACCCAGTATGGAAGGGAAAAGTAGAGGGGATGATGAGTCATGAATACCTCTGGGCCCATGCTTCATAAAGTCCTATTGTCACATTCCAGTGGAAGAGCAGAGGTTTAGAAGTGTTTTTGTTGTTGTTTGTTTTTGTTTGGGGGTGGGGGGGTTGCTTTTCTGACTTTGTGATGTAATTTTAGTTGAAAGGGACTTTAGAGCTGACTGAGTAATTATATATTATAGTTCAGTCTCCTGAGTTTACAGGTGGGAAAACTGAGACTCAGAAAGATAAAGTGATTTGCCTTATGTCTTGTTACCCTAACTTCATATTGACTAGAGCTCTCATCTTATTTATATATAAAAGGAAAACTGGAGGAGAAGAACTTTAGGGTAATACCCACAAGACCTAAATCCTTTGGCCTTTCTTCTACATCAGGCCCACTGCCACCTTATTTAAAACCCCAGTTGTGACCTTATATACCTTAGTCAGCATGGAGACAACCCCAGGGAAAAATCCAAGAGATCCAGCCCCTTCCTTAGGTATTTTTAGAGAACAGTCCTCTATACAAGTTAAGTGGATGTTTGTTTTCCATTTAAAACCTTGAAGAGATGTAGCCCTGTTTTTTTGTTTGTTTGTTTGTTTTAAAGATTTTGTTTATTTATTTGACAGAGAGAGACACAGCGAGAGAGGGAACACAAGCAGGGGGAGTGGGAGAGGGGGAAGCAGGCTTCCCCGCGGAGCAGGGACCCCGATGTGGGGCTGGATCCCAGGACCCTGGGATCATGACCTGAGCCGAAGGCAGATGCTCAACGACTGAGCCACCCAGGCGCCCCGAGATGTAGCCCTGTTGGGCCATCACTGCCTTACTCACAGCCTGTCCTCCGTGAGCAACAGAGGCTCACACAGGACAACTCAAAAGACACTTTCAGATTGCTTTAAAAACTACGACAAGCACATTTCTTTGCTTAATATAAGGTTCCCTGGTTTAGACAGTAAAATTACTTTCTTAGTTTATGCCTCGGTTGTCTTTTCCTTGAGCTTTTATCTCTCCTTTGCCTTCACGTCAAATTGGTTTTCCTGTTTTTCTAAAATGTTTCATCAAGTACTTGGTAAGATTAGAAAATAAGTCTGGTATTAGGTTGCTGGAAAGGTCTTGTGTACTAACCCACAACAGTGCTATCACAACACCAGTGATTATTTACCTAGAAAAGTCAACCGTAAATTCATCCCAGTCTTCAATTAGAACATTTTAGCTTTTCCTTTTTAAGATTTTAAGTTCTGGCATTGCCTGCTTATGTTGAAACAGCCCCTTGTGTGTCATCCCACTTTCTCTTGCCTGTTACCTTTCTCTTTAGGACTCTGTTTGGCCTCATTAATCTAAATTTGTTCTGAAGGCACTAAAGCAGATTTCCAAAGAGCTGTAATTGTCACAGAAAGAGCACAATGACTTACTGAAGTTTCAGATTTTTCTCTGTTTGAAGCCACCGGAGATTGGAACAGATTCTCCATCCTCATCTCTACCCCAGAGTTGGATGAAAATATCAAAGTTTTCCTTTGTCTGGTGCTTGTCAGAAATACCCTTCCCAGCTAATCACATTTCTAATTTTCCAAAGAATAAAAACAAAACCCCAAAGGTAACTATTCATCTCAAGGTCACCTGACCAGGTAAGAAGAGAGCTTGGATGTGTGCACACAAGTTTGTTTCCCATACAGCCTCTAAAACACCTCCAGAATATACTTTCTTTAGTTTCCACGTGTCACTTTGCTAAATTTCTTGTTAGTTTGACAATGTCTAGAAAGCATCATGGGAAACTGGTGGTGACAGCCAATGAGCAGAGACTGGTGAATGTTGTCAGTACCCGTAAGTCTTCCCACCCTTCTCAGGAACCACAGTGGACAGACACATCCTTGCACCCTTTGGTGTTGGTGTGAGTCCTGAAATCAAAGTAGACTTGGCTTTGTGTGTCTATCGCAGTAGTTGGCTTAAGTGTAGTGTATGTATTAAGTGAAGTTTTTTCGTCAGAGTACTCATTCTTTGGAATACTTTTATAAACATTTTTTGCTTAGCTATGCTGGGTGTAGGGTTTGGGGACTAATGGTTTCCTGATAGAGCTGCTCATGTGGAGAACCTTACCACAGCTTTGTTTTCCCTGAACTTTTTTTTTTTTTTTTGTAGTAAGGTCCTGGCAATTGTTTAGATGTTCAGTAAGTAACACCTAATAAATTACTAAGTGAATCAGGTTAGACTGTAAGGGAGTTTGAGGCATTGATGGTTTTCTTGCCAACTCTATGAAACTTTGCTCCTAGACTCTGGGAATAGGAGATGCCACACCATCCTTTTTCCCCTAAAAAGTGAGTCATCAAAGTGAGAGATTATTTTCTGAAACTCTAAGTCACAAGTATATCATATTTGTTTTCTGACTTTGATTTTTACTTTTTGCAGTTGGTAAATGATTCCTACCCCCTGCCAACCTCTACGCGTAGTCATAGGATAAGGGGACCAATGGATCATTGTATAGTTGAGGCTTCCTTTTTAACATGAAAGTACTATATTTCAAAGTGCCTTCAAAGTGACCCTGAGCTGGACCAGACTACATGGCGTCATCAGCCTTATATCTTCAAGTCAAGAGGTATTTTCTTTTTTGTTGATTTTTTAAAAATGTATATCTTGGCTTATGAAGTGCTGTGTATCCAACGTTGATGCCCACTTCTTGCCTTTAAAACCATTGAGTGTTGGGGCTGAAGGGGGATGAGTAGGATATACAGGTGAACAAGAGAAAGAGCTACCCAGGAATAACCATGTCAGAAGGGACCTAAGGGTGGGCGCCTGGGTGGCTCAGTTGGTTAAGCGACTGCCTTCGGCTCAGGTCATGATCCTGGAGTCCCGGGATCGAGTCCCACATCGGGCTCCCTGCTCGGCAAGGAGTCTGCTTCTCCCTCTGACCCTCTTCCCTCTCGTGCTCTCTGTCTCTCATTCTCTCTCTCTCAAATAAACAAATAAAATCTTTAAAAAAAAAAAAAATGAAGGGACCTAAGGGTTTTCAGATGGTTTGTATCCCATGGCACAAGAACCCAAAGTAATTTACTCAGCCTCAGTCAACCCCAAACCCTGCAGATGGACTTTGAGAAACCTACGAGTAAGGGGTGGGCCTTATTATTGCACATATAAGTATGTCTCTGAGCAATTCCTGCGAGTGAACTCAAGTTCTGTTTAAGATATTTTCTTTACCAAATGAAGAATTTTGTATTTTTTTAAAATTTAAATTATGCTTTATACTTGTAGAGCATTTCCACCCACATTATATCCTTTTAAATCCAAACCTGTGAGATAGGTGTTGTCCTCTCCATCTTACAGATGAGGGTCAGCGAAAGAAACTCCTTTAAGATCACATTGCTGACAAAGGGCAGAACTCTGGCATTCAACCCATGTCCTCAGTCATTCCTTCAAGAATACTTTTTACAAAGTTACCTTCCTTTTTTTTTTTTAAGATTTCATTTATTTGACAGAAAGAGACACAGCGAGAGAAGGAACACAAGCAGGGGGAGTGGGAAAGAGAGAAGCAGGTTTCCCGCCAAGCAGGGAGCCCAATGCGGGGCTCGAACCCAGGACCCTGGGATCATGACCTGAGCTGAACCCCGATGCTTAACAACTGAGCCACCCAGGCGCCCCTCAAGTTACCTTCCTTTGAATGAAATACTTCAGTGGCCCCAGGAGAGTCTTTATCCCAAAATAACAAATATTTTGATCGTGTGGAAATATTTTCCTCCTCAAAAACTTTAACAGAAATCCAAATTCATTACATTCTTGTTTAAGGTGACATGGTGCTGTGGGAGAAACAGAGGAATTTAGGAGCCATCAAATAACTCAAAACATGATTCCGTTCTGTAATAAATGCCAGGCCTTCACTTAGTCTCTTTCTTCTAACCAGTCTAAATGAACTGACACACCACAGTGCCTGGCATATGGAATAATAAACTGAAGGCTCCTTTCCCATTTTCACTTGGGTTCAAACCGACCTTTTCTGCCTTACCTCCCATTCCTTCCTTAGATGAACCCTCTGCTCATGCCAGTTTTCATTATTTATCATCTCTTGAGCATGCCTTCTGTCTTCGCACCTTCATGTTTTTGGATACACTGTCCCCTTCCTCTGAGTAACCCTTCATACACTCCTCTTTCGCCACCTAGAATGTCGGCTTATCCTTCATGATTCAGATCAAATACCACTCCTCTTGGTAGCCTTTCCTGATCATTCCAGTCAGAAATTGTCTCTTTCTCTGAATGTCCATGTCTTTAATAGTCACTGCCTTCATGTGGCACTTACCATGTTTTGTCTTAGGTTGTCTTTTTTTTATATACCTTGATTATCTTTTGCTCAGACTTAACTCATTGTGGAAAGAAATTATAACTTCTTGCCTCCAGGTATCTCACCTAATACATAGCATGATTCCTGAGAGGTTGTATGGTATGGTCAAAAGAACACAAAGTTTAGGCGTGCCTGGGTGGGGCAGTCGGTTAGGCATCCGACTCTTGGTTCATGGCTGAGGTCATGATCTCGGGCTCATGAGATCACCCCACATTCGTCTCCACGCTCAGCGTGGAGTCTGCTTGGATTCTCTCTCCCTCTACTATGCCCCTCCCCCTGCCTCTCTCTCAAATAAATAAATCTTAAAAAAAAAAAAAAAAGAGCACAGATTTTAGAGGAAGGCTTATCTGGGTTTGAATCCTGGGTCTGCCATTTCTTGACTAGCTGTTGACCTTAGACAAGTTACTTCACCAACTGAACCTCTAAAATGCAGGTTATCATACTTTGTTTGTGGTACCGTTGTATGGATTAAATGAAGTAGTATTTAGAGTGCCTGCAACTAAATAGACACTTAATAAATGTTAGATTCTTTCCCTTAATAACAATTTAAAAAATGGATTAAGTAACTAGGGTGATGCTCACTCATGCCATGATTTTCTAAACAAGGAATTTATTGGTAATAATTTTAGTAGATTCATCTAATGTAATGGAGACTGGTATACACTCTCTGGGGTTTATTTGGGAAGCCAGGTGTTGCTCTGTAAAAGAATTATAGAACACCAGCTAAATATTGACAACTGACTGTTCCATCCCATTCCAGCATATGGATTGGTATTTGTAATTCTCCCTAGATAAGATTTTACCATACCTCTTAATTTTATTAATCCATTCTAAACTGACAGATGTTGTGGTGAGCCTTGAGCTCTTGGGGATTCTTATTTCATTTCTGATTAAAAGATGAGTTTCCTTCTTAAACCCAAAGGTCTAAATATACACTGACTGCCCTTCTCTCCTAAACAGCTTATTTAAATGTCAGAAGTAAACTTGTTGTTTTCTTTTGGATACTAAAGAAACTTTCTAGTATCTGAGCCCCTTCTAAAATGGTTTCCTTCTAGTAGACAGAAGAGTGGTCTTAGCAGTAGTACCTGCTACTTTGTAGTTGCTTAGTAAATAGTAGTATGATCTTTGCTTTTTATTTACTCTTTTATTTTGGAAGAGGCTAGGAGTAGTGAGCATAACTAATCTGTGTTGATCTCTCTTCCCAAGGGCACATAGAATTTGAGAATGCTGAAATTCAGCCAGTTAACGACCCAGAGTTACGGTCAATGTTCCAGTATGCTTTGTGCTTTGTTCTTATTAGAGTCCAACTCTGACTATAATAGCACACCAATTGTCGGCTCCTATCCATAGGGGTCAAGAACAACAGATCACCTGTTTAACACTGGAGAAGTGGAGGGTGCCTAAGTCTGGTCCATTCTTAGGTGACTGGCTCTTGTGTGAACTGCTCCTCCAGAAAGCAGGTTGGTCAGCATAAGAATTTTAATGAAGCCATTTAAGTTTTCCACCCACGGAAACTGATTCTCTTGTATTTTTTTGGTTTTTGTTTTTTCCCCCCCTTTCATCAGCCTACCTCCAAGAAGAGGCTCATATTCTTTCTGAGGGAACTAGCCTTAGAATGGGCAGTTATCCATCATTATTGGCCTAGGACAATCATATTGGAGATCTCCCTAGACACCAGACACTTGCTATCACTTCTGCTCTCCTGTTGGCTGATCCTCCTTGTGCTTTTAAGGGCACCTGAGGTCATTTTTTCCCTACGGGGTGGCATCTTTCCTCTGTGGCGTCTTTAGTGAATCAAACCGTGGGTTTACTTTCTTTCACTTTGGACTGGCAAAAGCTACTGTTGGTTGAACTGCTGTGTGAGTTGGCTCTGTGCAAGGTGCTTAACATAGGCTGTTACTGATCCTCCCAACAACCCTTTAGAGTAGGTATCATGACAGCCATTTTATAGATAAGTATGGGAGAAATTAAGCAACTTGCCCAAGTTACTATATGTCAAAGCCAGGACTTAACTTCAAAGCCCTATTTTTCTCCTCTGTTTACAGTAAGCTCAAAATGCCCCTGAAACTCTGAAATCCCTGTGGTATTTCATACTAACATTACCAGAAATTCCCAGGACATTAATGAAGTGATCCAAGTTGAATGTGTAGAGGCATTCGCCAATTTGAAAACAGTAGATTTCCACAGTTTTACAAGAAAACCGAGAGAAGCCCAAGTCCGTTGGAGAAATTGGAATTGAAAAGCTTAAGTAAAAAAATATATATATTCATTTTAAGGTCTTCTGTTTATACTGACACGAAGTCTATGGAAAATGAGGGAGCCAGCATCATGTTTCTGAAATATGCAATTTTACAATGGGAACGTGTTATAAAACGCCCTGCCACTGTTGTTTGCCTTGGGATTTAGGGTGAGAGACATGAAGGCTGACAACCCTCTTCCTGTTGTAGGTCAGAGCTCCAAGGAACTCTGTAATCTTCCCACCAGCTTTCCTCTCTCCTGGAACTCACGGGTAAAATTAGATGCTGGCCGGACTTCAGTAGTTGAGTTTGAAAGCTTTCAGAGGCCGAGTCAGACAAGTGCAGCAGACTGCTTTCTCACAGTGCCACTTCGAGAGACACTTTGTACAGACTAACATAGTTTGGTCCACTGATGATGTCTGACAATTCTGCCACAAAACACCAGTAAGACCAGTGCCCGTAGGAACGCGAGGCCATTATCTGTGTGTGGTTACTCTCCTTGGAAACAGGATAAGGCTTTATCTTCCTTTTACTAAGATGCTGCATTTGCCTCTTGTTGTTGCTCTACGGCGTGTGTTCTCTAAAAGTTTAAAAAACAACAACAACACAGAACAACAACAACAACAAACCTCCCTCTGAGGATTTAGATGCTCTCAAGTTAGGATTCTTTCGTGACACACATTCTGACTGACTCTAGGAAGCAAACGTGGTGCAAAGGGTGTGGGAAGAAATCATTTAGAGAATGAGAGCTCTCCCAAACCAGCACTGAACACATTTATCTAATTTGACACATTTTGCCTGGAAGTCATAGAAAGAGACTGTGGTGCCCCCGTCAGAATATAAAGAGCCAGAGACTAAAACCAGACTAAAAAGAGCCAACCCATTAGGGAAGTACCTCCCTGGGGAGCGGGTGGGCAGGGAAAGGAGGTTACATGGCAGTTATTAAACACTGAATTAAGAATATGTTCAGAGAGGCTACTACCCAGGAAAATCCTCCTTCCCGTACTTAGCTGGGCAGGGGACAGTTAAGGAAAAGGAGTTCTGCTTATTCTCTGCTGCAGGATGCCACCCCCTGACCCTTTATAAGTCAGGCTTGCTTGATTACTTCTTTTAATTCAAGACTCAGAACAGCTTGTAAAGTTTTTTTTTTTTTTATCATTCCTTTCCAGATTGTGTGGGCCACACTGTAGCATGCGCTTTCCCTTTGTCCACATCTGTTTTCCAACCTCATTACTCTTCTGTTATTACATTCATTAAAAAAAAGAGAGAGCGAGCTGTTTATTTCTTTTCGGCATGTTTTCCTCCCAGTTTCAAAAGCTAAAATGGTAAATCATGTGATACTTGATAAGACCATCTCCACAAATTCTATTGTGTGAATGGATGGTTGCTTATAGAGGAATTGGTTGAACCTTATTGTTTAAATTAGCTCCACCGAAGCCAGAACTCACAACTCACATAGTGCTCTTTCTGTATAGACTACGATTGTCAGGACTTGCTATTTCTACATTAGAATGTTATAGCAGACTCTCCAGGGCGCATAGTAGTAACGTGACTTTTTTGGCTAATGTAACTCCTGAGCACTTTAATTTGAATATAATTATTTAAGGGCAAATGGAAGCTTGGGAGCCATAGCTTTAGGATTTACAGTGGTTTTACTTAGTGAAGAGTAAGCTAAGAGAAATGAGACAAGGATGCCCATTAACAACACTTCTATTCAACATCGTGTGGAAGTATTAGCCAATGGAATGAAGTCAGAGCAAAGATAGGAGATACAAGAATTGGAAAGAAAGAGACATAGTTGATATTATTTGCAGATGATATGATTTGCTACATAGAAAATCCAGGAGAGGGGCGCCTGTATGGCTCAGTCGGTTAAGCATCCGACTCTTGGTTTTGGCTCAGGTCATGATCTCATGCTCCTGAGATCAAGCCCCACGTCGGCTGTGTGTGGAGTCTGCTTGTCCCTCTCCCTCTCCTCCCCCTGCTTGCTCTCTCTCTCCTAAATAAATAAGATCTTTAAAAAGAAAAAAAAAAAAGAAAATCCAGGAGAGTCAATGAACAGAATTAATAAAAGAGTCCAGCAGGGTTGCTGAATACAGAAATTGATGGTATTCCTACATGCCAGCAATAACCAATTAAAGAAAAGGCCTATTTGCAATAACAATCAAAAGCACAAAGAAGGCAGGAATAGTCCTTGAAAAAATATGCAAAACATTTACAGAAAATTTATAAAAGTAAATTGAAGGGATGAAAGAAAACATAAATGGATATAACATACTCATGGATGAGAAGACTCAATATATTAAAGTTGTCAATTATTCTCAAATAATTGAGAAATGAAATTCTAATGAAAATCATTATAGGTTTTGAATCAGTCAAAGACATGGCAGGAAACCAGTGGTGCACACAGAAGGGGTTACTGAAGAGAGTTAATGAAGGACCTATTTGCAAATGTTTAGACAAAGCTTAGGGAAACCAAGAAACCAACAGGGGAGAAGGAGAACTACCCTAAGCTATCAAAAGATAGAAGCCTCGAGCACCCCTGGGTCTGAAACAGCAAGGGGTAGAGCAGTTGTCAGAACCCAGAGAGTGCTGGAGCTGGAGCTTTCGGAGAAGCTTCCATAGAGAAATAGGCCCTGCTACCCTCGGCCTCGCAGCAAGAAAGCCCAGGGGGGATGTATCTGTTTTTCTTCTTACTCTTCTTTGTCCTGCCATTGACTCTCATTGGCTGCATCTAGGATGAAGGGACCCAGTGGATGCTGTCCATCTAGAGGACAGCCTCATGGGTTTGGAGAACAGACCGATTCTGATTTTCATTAGAATCTCATTTGATTTCTGTCTGTCGGATATCAAGATGTACTATAAACTGTGATAATTAAGATAGAGGTAGACAAACAGTAGAATAAAATCAACATGTATGTGAAAACTTGAAATATGATGCAGATTGCAGTACAAATCAGTGCTGTAAAATAGACTAGTCAATAAATTGTGCTAGGACAAATGGTTATGCATACAGGAAAAAATCAGGAAAAATTCATAGTAGGATAGCAAAAATTAAAAACTTTGTGCTGGCAAAGATGTGGAATCTCATACACTGATGGTGGAATATAAATTGATGTAATCATTTTGGAATGTCTAGTACAGTTGCAAAGATTCTAGAGCCAGACTACTTCCCATCTGTAACAGAATCCTCATAAAGTTATTGTAAAAATTAAATGAGTTAATATAAAAAGCACTTAGGACAATGACACAAAATAACACTATTTAAGTATCAGATATTATCAGTATTATTATTTCTAGGATCTTGCAGTTCTAACCCTAGGTTTGATAATCCAGAAAAAGTTCTGGCTTAGATAAAAGAAGAATCATATAGGGGCGCCTGGGTGGCTCAGTCGGTTAAGCGTCTGCCTTCAGCTCAGGTCATGATCCCAGGGTCCTGGGATCGAGCCCCGCATCGGGCTCCCTGCTCAGCTGGGAGTCTGTTTCTCCCTCTCCCTCTTCCCCTCCCTCTGCCCCTCCCCCTGCCCAGCTCTCTCTCTCAATCTCTCTCTCTCTCTCCCCCCCTCTCAAATAAATAAAATCTTAAAAAAAAGAAGACTCATATAATAATGTTCATTACAGATGAACAAAAGCATGGATTTTTTTTTTTTAAATCATGGTACATTTATTATATAGAGAAGTGAGTGAACTAAATAAAGCTATCTGTGGCAACATTGAGGAACAAAAAGATGGCAGAGGAATGAGACTAGTGCAACACTGGGAGAACTGGGGTGGGAGAGTAAGGTACACAGAGGTTTCAGCTGTATCTGTAATAGTTGATATCTTTAACAACGTTTTAAGAAATCTGAACCAAAGAGAAAGAGAGCTAAGCAGTAAGTCATGGTCAGGTTTTAACAATATGAAAGAGATACTAGAAGTATGATAGGAACTACCTTGTAGAGGGAAGAGTATATAGTCTTTGTAGGCAGACAGCCCTGGGTTCCATTCCACTTTTTTTAAGAATTAGATTTGTAACTTTATGTAAGTTATTTAACATCAGCTCCCTCACTGGGATATCTCATTTAGAGATCTACATATAGCATATATATTGTATAATAGCATAATATATTTTTTATATTGAATATAGCATAGCATAGTGTATATGACATAGCATGGTGCCTGATACATAAGAGACATTCAATAATTGTTCCATTCTTTTCCCTCTCATACAAGGAAGAACAAGTCTAATCAACATCTTCCTTGGAAAATATTCTAGACCAAATTTCTGCTGCTGTGGGCCTGGTTTCCACAATCTTGTCTTGGCTTCAATTCATGGTGACTCTAAGTAAGCATTGCCAATTCATGCCCAAACTTAGTGAAACAAGCTCATTTGGTAAAGAAATGAACTTCAGGATCTCACTACATAAAATCATCATTCTTTTTTGTTGTTGTTGTTCATCAAGTATGCAATTTCCCAGGGTCTGGGTGTGTGGTTTTGTCTTGGAGGTGCTTCCTTTGAGTGAGGAAGAGCTAATGACCACAATCCTTACCTTTACTCTAAGAAATCTTTGACTATACTGTTTTTGTAAGAGGTGCTTGTGAACTTACACCTTCTCTTGCTAGCTGAGCTGGGGAATAGTTTTTCTCCTCTGCCCCATAAAAGATAAATGTCTTTATCTTGTGAAAACCCAGTGTTACTTTTCATGGATACTAAACTATTTCCCTTGCTCATCTCTAATGAGTTCCTGTTTGATTATTGTTTTTGTAAAGATATGAAATCCATATGAAAGCCCGTGTAGTCAGGGTCAGTTTCTAGATGGGGGAAACTTGTCCTCACTGTCATTAAAATTTTATCTATTCTAGGCCGACCCCCTTTGATCATTAACAAGCCATTTGATGTTTTTCATATGAACACTTAGTGACAATGAAGATAGCAAATTAAGGATTGCAGTTTAGAATTTGACCTCTTTTTTACTCTAGTATTTGGGGAGTTAGAGATGACATTCAGTGTTAAGAAGAAAAACTGCAGTGGTAAAGGAGACGGATGGCTTTAAAAACAGAGAGAAGGATCGTGGGCAAACAAAATGACCTGGTGTGGATTTTTAAAGGAGATCTTCTTTCTCGCATGCTTCTCACAAGGAAACTCACTGTGAGCAATGCCATTTAAGGAAAGGTTTGGGAAAGAAGAATTAGTTTCCAAAGGAAAGTGTGAGAAGCACCTTGAGCTTGAATGATTTAACACTAAACTAAGACCTGGTATCTGAGAAGCTATATCTAAGGGTGGAGAGATGAAACAGGAGGCCTAGGAAAATTTTCCTGTCTAGTGTCCCCAGGGTTTACCAAGACGACCTTGCATGTAGATACTGTTTTCTGAAACTGACATATTTAGGAAGTCTCTGAAAAGATCTAATTGCTACAATAAGTGTGACTCATAGCCTTTTGCACCTTCTGTTGTTGTGGAGTCCATCCCATGCCGTGTTAGAAATTTTCTGTAGTCTAAGCCTATTTAGTCTGTTTTCTCCCACTTTGTAAACACCCTTTTTCCATAGTTGCAAATGTCTCCACCATTATTTGTTTCGATTTGTAAATTGCAGAAAGGTTAGAATAAACAGTGTCCTCACACACGCACATCGTTTGTTGCCAGAGATTATCTCCGGCCGGAGATACATTTAAATGGGGACAGTCAAAATTTTCTTTATAAAGCCAGAATTCCAAAAGCGAGGTTCTTTTCTTCTTATCCCCTCTCTACTAAGACAGGAAAGTTAATTTTTGAATTGCCCCAGTGGCTGGTAACTTAGAAGGTAATTAGTAGTGATGTCAAGGCTTTTATTTCTTTGGAAACTTCACCAGGAGATTGGTCTCTCAGTAGTATTCAGGGCCCTTACCAAAAGCTACAATGGTAGGGACCAGGTCTGAACTGTAAATTCCCAACACTTAGCTGTGGTTGGTGGGCGAGTGAGTGAATAAATGAGTGAAGGCTGTGTTGCCCAAAAGTGTTATCCTTGGCAAGAAGCATGGGATACAAAAAAAGAAGAAGAAGTAGAAGAACCGTGGGAAGCCCACTGACTCTGAACTCAAGGAGAGAGATGGCAAGGAGGTGAAACATGGAATTTTCCAGAGCATAGCCAGGAAGGGCTGTGTAAGAAAGGACTGTTTGACCTGAAACATGACCATAGGGTAAAAGGTTCTGCTCTTTTTGTTGTTGTTGTTGTTCTCCTCTGTGTCCACAAACCTGTCCTATATAGGTCTGTGTATGCTCGGAGCTCATTGAAAACCCAACACCCCCACCCCCACCCCCAAAACTAGGTCATGTGTCTCTTGAATATTTAATATCATGTCCTACATTTTGTGCCTGGAGAGAAACCGTTACTCACTTGTAGATGTCACTCAAGCCACAGATCTTCTGTCATTCACTGAAGATTCAGTATCCCTAGTCATATTTGATCTGGGGAACTGTTTGCACCTTCACTTGTTCCACGCCTGCCTGTTTTGCATTCATTCATTCATTCAGTCAGTCAGTCAGTCAGTCAGTACTTTTATTAACTAAAGAGTCTCTTGACTCCTTAGACATGAAAATGAGTAAGACATAGACTCTCTCGTCAAGGGATTTCCTTATTCCATTTGGGAAGACAGAAATATATAGCCTGGGTGGTCCCTCCCTCTCCTTTTGTATCACCACCACCAACCACCCCCCTCACCATGACATTTTTTAGTCTTCTTTTGTATTCCCTTTACCAGATTCACATTATTTTTTTTTAAGATTTTATTAATTTTTTCGACATAGAGAGACCACAAGCAGGGGGGAGCAGGAGAGGGAGAAGCAGGCTCTCTGCTGAGCAGGGAGCCCAATGCGGGGCTCGATCCCAGGATCCTGGGATCATGACCTGAGCTAAAGGCAGATGCTTAACCAACTGAGCCACCCAGGCACCCCATACATTATTGTTTTTGTAGTAAAAAAACACATAACATAAAATTTGTCATCTTAATCATTTTTAAGTGTACAGTACAGTCATATTGACCTTATGCATATTGTTGCACAATAGATCTCCAGAAATTTTTCATCATAGAAGCAGAACCACTGGTATAAAATAAGGGATCCCTTATAGGCACTAGACTATATCTGACCTTGTATGATTGTGGTAGCTGTTCAAGAAGTCTGTTGCCTTTGAGTCTCATGATGGACCTGAATGTAGATCAGGGCTGATGTTGGGAAGAAAGCTCAATGTAAAGTGACAGAGGGAAAGGACCAGCTCTAAGCCATGAGGCAAACTGGAACCCAGGTCTGTTTCTCAGGGCTATTAGCCATGATGAAACGGGTGATCTGCAACAGGTGCTGACATTCTTCATTACAGAGTTGCACATGCACTTGGCCCAGGACATAAAGAATCTGAAGGAGGATGTCTGGTGAGAGCTGGGGGGACATGCAGACCTAGTGGGTTGGCCAGCACATGAGCAAGAGTACGCACATGATGCCACAGTGCCATGTGCCCAACACTTAACCTTCAGGGTGTAATGATGGCTGCCGCACACCCATCTTTTGAATCTGACATAAATCTTTCTTGCAGACAAGCCTAACTCATGGTCATATAGGAAAGGAAATTTGGGGAAATGTCATTGCAGCTTATATCAGTTGACTCAGTACAAAGCTACCACAATACTTAATTATTTTTTAAGTGCCTTAGGAACAAATTCTTATTCAGCAAGGATAAAGAATATAAAAACAATACACGGGGCACCTGGGTGGCTCAGTCAGTTAAGCATCCAACTCTTGATTTCGGCTCAGGTCGTGATCTCACAGTCATGAGATTGAGCCCCACATTGGGCTCCACTCAGCTTGGAGTCCGCTCGAGATTCTCTCCTTCTCTCTCTCTGCCCCTCCCCTCCTACACTCATGCACATGCACTCTCTTTCTCTCAAATAAATAAAATCTTAAAAAAAAAATACACAAAAAGCACTTGTATATCTATGGTAGTAATGAGCAAACCAAAGAGAAAACTAAGACAATAATTCCATTTACTATAGCATCAAGGAGATTAAAGCATTTAGGAATAAATTTTTAGGAAGAGGTGTAAACTTTATATTCGGGAAAATGCAAAATGTTAAAAGAAATTACATAAGACTTAAATGTAAAGGCATGTTATGGATTGAAAGACAATATTGTTAAGATGCGGTACTCCCCAAATTGATTTACGTATTCAAGGAAATCCCTATAAAAACCCCAGCTGACTTCTTTCCAGAAATTGACAAGCAGATCCTAGAATTCACATATAAATGCAATGGATACAGAATAGCCAAAACAATCTTGAAAAAGAAGAACAAACATAGGCTTCAGCTTTTCAATTTCAAAATTTACTAAGTTACAGTAATCAAGATGGTGTCTCACTAACATAAGGCTAGACATATAGATCAGTGGAATAGAATTGAGACTCCAGAAATAAACCCTCACATTTATGGTCAACTGATTTCCAACAAGGATGCCAAAGCAATTCTTGAGGAAGGAATAATCTTTTCAAGAAATGGTGATGGGACGGTTATATAGCCACGTGTAAAAGAATGAAATTGGGCCTGTACCTCACACCATATATAAGACTTAACTCAAAATGGATCAAAGACTTAAACATAGGAGCTAAAGCTGTAAAACTCTTAGAAGAAAACATAAGTATAAATATTTGTGACCATGGATTAGGCAAGGGTTTCTTAGATATGACACCAAAAGCACAAACACAATAAAAAATAGATAAACTGGGCATCATCAAAATGAAAAACTATTGTGCTTCAAAGGACAATATCACAGGGCGCCTGGGTGGCTCAGTCGTTAAGCGTCTGTCTTCGGCTCAGGTCATGATCCCAGGGTCCTGGGATCAAGCCCCACATCGGGCTCCCTGCTCCACGGGAAGCCTGCTTCTCCCTCTCCCGCTCCCCCTGCTTGTGTTCCCTCTCTTGCTGTGTCTCTGTCAAATAAATAAAAAAATCTTTGGGAAAAAAAAGAAAAAAACAAAGGACAATATCACAAAAGTGGAAAGACAACCCATAGAATGGGAGAAAATTTTTGCAAGTCACGTATCTGATAAAGGATTTGTATCTAGACTATAGAAATAACTATCACAACTCAATAATAAAATGACAGATAACCCAATTTAAAAATGGGCAAAGAGGGGCACCTGAGTGGCTTAGTCGTTAAGCATCTGCCTTCAGCTCAGGTCATGATCCCGAGGTCCTGGGATTGAGCCCCGCATCGGGCTCCCTGCTCAGCGGGAAGCCTGCTTCTCCCTCTCCCACTCCCCCTGCTTGTGTTCCCTCTCTCGCTGTCTCTCTCTCTGTCAAATAAATAAAATCTTTAAAAAAAAATGGGCAAAGGATCTGACTAGACAGTTCTCCAAAGAAGATATGCAAATCACCAATAGTTAGGTGAAAAGGAATCAGGAAGCTATAACTCAAAAATACAATGAGATGCCACCCACAAGGATGACTATAATAATAAGTGTTGATAAGGATGTAGAGAAATCAGAACCTTTAATATACTGCCTTTGGGAATGTAAACCCGGTGCAGCTCCTTTGGCAAAATGTCTGACAGTTTCTCAGATGGTTAAACATAGAGTTACCATATGATCCAGCAATTCCACACCTGGGTATATACTCAAGAGAAATGAAAACATGTCCACACAAAAACTTGTACACCAGTGTTCATTGCAGAAGTATTCACAAATAGCCTAAAGATGGAAACAACCCAAATGTCCAACAGGTTAATGGACAAAATGTAGTATGTCCATACGGTGGGATATTATTCGGCCATAAGAAGCAATGAAGTTCTGATACATTAATAACGTAGATGAACCTTAAAAATATTTATGACTGAAAGAAGCCAGTCACAAAGGACCATAGATTGTGTGGTTCCATTTATATGAAATGTCCAGAATAGGCAAATCTAGAGAGACAGAAAAATGATTAGTGGTTGTCTAGTGCTGGGGGGATGGGAAGTTTGAGAGGTGAGATGATGGCTAAGATGATGGCTATGTCTTGTTGGAATAATTGAAATGTTCCAGAATAGATTGTGGTGATGGTTGCACATTCTATGAATATACTAAAAGCCATTGAATTGTACTATGTAAATGGGTGAAATGTACAGTAGATGAATTATATCTCAGTAAAGCTGTTGTTGTTTCAAGGGGTGGGAGGCGACCTAGGACTGATACACTTAACAGATTAGAATCTTTTGCTTATTTCTCCTTTTTCCCTCAGTCAGTAATTCCCTTTGTGGGCAGGTGTGTGAGCAGATGGGGAATTATATTCCATTCCTCATCATTTGGGTTCTTCTTAAATGGCAGCTTCTACCTAGCTTGTTGTGGTGAAGAGATTCACTAGGCATTGTTTGTATTTTGCAAGCTTTGCCCTGGGGACTTGCAGAGGATATTTTTGGGTCTAATGTTGTTGTGGCCCAGTGTCTGTTCACTTGTCCCCATCACTGTTGTTGGGATAAGCCTATGGTACATTTGCTCTTAATCCCTTGGAGGACACAGAGTTGTTCAATCCATCCTAGCATAGACCACAAACCATGTGTAAAATAATGGGCCAAACCCGTGGGACTCTGTGGTGAGGTGGCACTGACCCCTCTGCTTGAGTGAAAAAAACCAGGCAGGTAACCACAGGCCATGCTGGGCTTGGCTGTTCCATGCTGGCTAGATGACTGTGATGGTGTGAGTTTTACTAAGCCTCCTTTGCTCACTCTTTCTCCCTCTCCCAGTCTCTCTCTGCATTAACTCTAGCTTGGCTCCAGAGCTAGGAGTACTCTTTTTTAGTTTTTTTTTTTTTTTTTTTAGTTAAATGCTCATCTCTGGGGTAATTTTCTCCCCACAGTCAGCAGAACTCAAGAAATATTCTATTTCATTGAAGAATGGAGTTGTAAGGAATCTCAGAATTCTTAATAGTCGAAGCTCCCTCCTTTACACTTGAGCACCCTGGATGCCCAGAGACAGGCGGTTGTGGTTTGTTAAATCCAGGAGGCCACTGGATGCCCCTGAAACCAGGGAGTTGTAGAGGCAGAAGAAATACTTCATAGCTTGTAATCAGCACAGCTTGGGGACTGAGGAATCACAATTTATCTTTGGAAGGGAATGGGAGGTAGTTGGTATGGCAGAAAGAATGTCGAATTTGGAATCAAGGGATGTAGGTTTGAATCACAGCCCTGCCACTTACTGATTTTACATCTGGGGTGAGAACTTAAGTTTTCTGAACTTCAGTACAGATTTATGTCACAGGAAGGAATAAAAGTACCTGCCTTGGAACATGTAAAGATTTGATGTAATGATGGATATAAAAGCTTCTTGTAACTCGGAACAAAAGGTGCATTCCCATGAAAAGATCAGCACTGTTTGTAGATGTGTGTGTTTGTGCGGGTGCTCAGCAAGAAGTGGCCTCCAAGTACATTCTTAGGATAGTGTTTGCATGGGCAGGACCAGAGCCAAGGCTTCTGCCAGCTCTCCTCACACATGCCTGCTCACTTGGGCAGCAAAGATGGAGCCATATGGGAATATCTGGACCTTTAACAGATCAAAGGCTTTTTCCAGCAAGTCTCAACTCATTGGTCTACTTTATTCCTATGCTATCTCAGCCTTTTGAATAAGTATTACATGCTGTGCAATTTAATTAGGAAATTGCATGGCAATTCTAATTAGGAAATAATTAGAAAATTAGGCACAAAATGGTGTAGAGTGAAAAGTCTCCCACCCCTAACTCCTGCTCTGTCCCTAGAGGTGATCACTATTACCAATTTCCTGTGTGTCATTCCAAGGATATTCTGTGCACAAACATCCTTTTTTCTTTCCATCAAAAGGACACCCTACTATGCATACTCTTTTGTATTTTAGTTTAATCATATATCTTGGATATTTTTCCTTTTTTAGTATTTACGAATTTCCTTGTTCTTTTTAGATACATCTTTTTTCATTGCAATGATTTACCATAATTTACTTAGAACCCCTATTTTCAGACGTATAGATGGTTTTTAATCTTTTTTTGTTATACACAATGCTAAAGTAAATATCCTTTTATATCTTGGAACATTTGTGTAATGTTCAATTTGAAACTACACAATTAGTTCCTAGAAGTAAAATTCCCAAGTTAAAGAGTACACCCATTTGTAATTATATCAGCAAATGCCAAATTTCCCATCATAGTTGCTCTACAAACTTATACTCCCACCAACAATATGTGATGGTGCTTATTTCTCTATACGTTTCCAATATGGCATGTTATCAGATTTTTTTAGTTTTGTCTACCAGATTCAACGTGATATTTCATTGTGGTTTTAATTTGCACTTCTCTTAGACTGGCCGTGAGCATCTTTTCTCATATTTAAATTCCTTATTTTTTATTCTCTGTTCATGGTCTCTGCTCATGTTTCTATAAGTTATTGGGTTATTAGTCTTATTCATATTGATTTGGAGGAGCTTTCTCCATACTAAGTAAACTAGCATTTTATTTTTCATATGTATTATAAATATTTTCCCCAGTTTGTCAATATCTTTTAACATGTTTGCAATACTTTTTTTCATCATAAAATATTTTAAATTTTTATGTGTTTAAATTTATGAGCAATTTTTAATGGTTTCTCGGGCTTGCATCATACTTAGAATAACTTTCTCCTTCTCTACTGATTAAAAAGTTCTCCTGTGTTTTCATGGTAAATCTTTTTTTCTTCCAGGTTTTTATTTAAATTCCAGTTAGTTAACACACAGTGTAATATTAGCTCATGTGTAGGATATCTTTACTTTCTTTTCCATGTTACCTCCTTCAGAGGTTAGACACATAAAAGATGCTCAAGAACTTTTGTCCTGTCAACTGTTTCAATCTAGACTGTTTCAGGTAGAGGAGGAAACACTGAATTTGGATTGGGAAGACCTCATTGACTGTACCACATGTATACCAGTTCTTTACTGTGTATCCGCCTTTTGGATTTTTGTGAATATCTAATAAGATCGAATGAAATAAATATGAGAAAGAGCTTTTTCAACTGTAAAAGAATTGTTCGGGATGGTGTCTCAGTGAACACATTCATACATGCTTTTGTTGGGGGCATAGCTCAGGGGTAGATTGTTTGACTTGCATACATGCTTTTGTTATTTTTCCTCCCTAATTGGTCTCAGGTTTGAAATAAAATTTGTCTCTAGGAAAAAGCAAACCTCATAAATGTGAAATTTCCTTTATTGCTTCTTTGGGAATATCTTACCAATGTGAAGTCTTTACTGAGCCTCCGAGTTGGCAGCTGAAAGAGGGGGATAATGGACCGTTAGTGAGAGGTTCTCCCCAAGTGTCCAGACTAGTAATTTCTAAGAACTGAATGGTTGGGAAAAGTGGGCAGGGCATTTGGCTAATATGCAAGGACAGAGAACCCAGTTCATTCGGGTTGTGTTGAAAGAGTTCAAAAGCAAAATATTTCTTGGGAACTAAAGTTGGTTTACTCTTGGACAGATGTGACTTCCTATGTCAGCCAGGGAAAATTCCCTAGCTTGACCTACAAGGCTGCAGGACATGTTAAGGGCCCAAGTTATAGAAAGTTATGTTTGGATTGGTCCTTGTTAATAAAATGGAAGAGCTGGTTTGAATGAAAAAGAAGGAAGCCTGTCAACACAGAGTACTGTAGACCAAATCGTTCTAGAAGTTTCTGTACCTCAGTCTGAGAAGAATTGAACACTATTATTTTGTTTTGAACACTATTATTTTTGTTTCCATCCTGGTTTAATGAGTTAGTCAAATTACATCATCCCTTTATCTACCTAAGCATTTTTTTCTTTGAAGATTTATTTATTTATTAGAGAGAGAGAGCTTCTGCACACATGGTGGGGGGGAGGGGCAGAAGGAGAGGGAGAGAATCAGACTCCCTGCTGAGCATGGAGCCTGACATGGGGCACGATCCCAGGACCCTGAGATCATGACCTGAGCCGAAATCAAGAGTTGGATGCCCAACTAACTGAGCCACCCAGGCACCCCAACCTAAGCATTTTTTATTGAGGTAAATTTTTCATACAGTGAAATGTACAGGTTTTAAGCATGTAATTAAATGAATTCTAACAATTGGAAATAAATATATAAATGTATATATTTGTGATTTTCCCCCTTTAATATTAAAAATGAAGCAGCCCATGGCATTTTATATCTAAATAATACTACGATATTGTGATACTCAAAGTTGAGATGGTTACTTCACTCCCCTTTGCTCCTTTATGTGTTGAGAACAGTTGGGCCACCAGGACGTTCCACGGTGCTGCCTCGTCCTTTCAGCAGCTTTACCATCTAGTTTATTTTTAAATACACATGGGACTGTTGGTGCCGGAAAAGTACCAAGGAATCGAACTTGTCTTGGATTCGTACAACCGATCCACACCAGGCACGGCTGATGGTCCTTGTTGCCTTCTCCCTCTCTTTATGCCCACAGAAGTGGCAGAGGGATGGGCAAGTGCATTGAGAGGGGAACTGTACCAAAATGAAATGTAAACATAAATAGATTTTCTTTTTTTTTAAAGATTTTATTTATTTGACAGAGACACAGAGAGAGCAGGAACACAAGCAGGGGGAGTGGGAGAGGGAGAAGCAGGGTCCCCGCTGAGCGGGGAGCCTGACGCAGGGCTCCATCGCAGGGCTCCATCGCAGGAAGCTGGGATCATGACCTGAGCCGAAGGCAGACGCTTAACGACTGAGCCACCCAGGCGCCCCCATAAATAGATTTGTGAGCCGTTAGAGCTTGAGAACCATAGTTGAAGTTAGAACTGGACCTCACTCACCTGGGCAGCTCACATCATCCCTTCGGTGCTTCGATCAGAAGCCTGTCGAGCTCTGCCACGTTGGGCTCCTTGGAATTCGCAGCGCGGGCCACAGCTGCATGTCCTTTCTCTGCGGCTTTTCTCTCTCTCTTTGGCAGAGCTCTGGAGGTTTGCTGTTTAGGCTTCACCCTGCTGGCTCTTCCGCCCGCCTGGGCATCCGTTTGTCCCTGTGAGGCCATGCCAACTGTTGTCAACATGGAGAGAGGGGTCCCCTCCGCTGTGCCATCGGGGTCAGCGCCAGGAGAGCCCCCCACCCCTCAGCTCACCGGGCAAGTCAGGGCATTTGTCCAGGCACTGCAGGGCACAGCATGGTGACCTGAGGCCTCCTCAGCCCCTAGCTCAGTGCAGAGCACCTGTTCATTGAATGGTTGGGTGAGTGACATTCTCAAGCGGTTGTCACCAAGACCCTCTCCTGGCTCTCTGGCCTGTAGGCTTTGGAAGCCCTGTTGCCCTCAATCCCTGTTCTCAGTCTCTACTCAGACTAAGCTGCTCCCTCTTGGCTTCCTGCCTGGACCTCGGGGCCTCTTGTGCCCCCTCCTGACTCAAAGCAGCTACCTTGAGTTTGCTTCCACCTCAGGAGACCAGGGACCACATGAACCAGAGAAATGAAAAGTATCACCTAAGAGTTGAACAGGGTCCTTTGCTTTCCCATCCTCCTAGATTGTGGTTTATCTTCCTAAAATACAGGGAAGGAGGAGAAACAAATATGCTATTTAGTTCCTGGCACAGGAGATGCTAAGAAATGTGTCAAACGGAGAACCCGGTGCTCCTTGCTCAGCACAGAATAGCCCCCAGGTCTGAATACTGATCTTTGTTTTCTGCTGATTTCCAACAAGTGTCAGTTACAGTGTCTTGGCCCTCCAGTGGGGAGCTCTGTGTCTAGACTAGACTGGAGGATTGACTCAGTGAAAATGTTTACTTCTCTAATTAAGCAGAATTAAGGTCTGGACTCAAAACTGTCTTGGGCTGTGCGAGGCATAATTGAGATGCATGGGCTTTGTGTAAATAATGTACCTCTAATTGGCTTTGATTAAGTGCAAATTAGGATCGCACTTCACTCCAGTGTGATTTACATTCCTAAGCCGTTTTACTAACTGAAGTAGTGTGGGTGGCCGATAAGGCTTGTTTATCCAGGGTGCCGAGAGAGCAGAGTGGGGAGCGAGGGGTCTGCAGTTTTCCAGAGGGAAAGAGCCTGAGGCTAAGATTCCTGATTCCTTCCCATTTCTGGTCCCTACTTTGGGCAAATCGGCTTAATCCATTAAATTCTCGAGCTTGACCACTTTTTGATTTTCAAGACTTGGGAAGCTTGTCTTAAAAAAAAAAAAAAAAGTCAAGTGAATAGTGGTCTTTGCCTAATGGAAGTTCAGACCTAAAACCGGCACGAGGCCTTGGCTGTCAGAATCTTGTGACACCTTCGTTACTTGTTGACCAGAAATGTTTCATAAAAGGAAACAACCTGTGGCAAGTTTTCTCCGAAGAGTTTCCAGTGTGTGAGTGTGAGGCAAGAGCCTGAGGCTTCACTCTGTACACGTCTTCCTCCAGGATTGCTCCGCAGTATTGAAGGGGAAAGGCTTTGCAGACTTTCTGAATTTAAAATTTCTGAAAACAAAAAATAGTAAGAACAACAACAACAGCAATACAATAATTAAGAACATTTGTTCAGTATGCTCTGCGTACCAGTTACCATTCTAAGGGCTTTTGTTCATTTTCTCAGTCAAATCTTGGTGAGGCTGGATGGGAAATGGGACACATTTCTGGCTCACAAACTCTCCTTCTGCATTCGAAGGTCCCCATGACGAGATGAAGCAGCAGCAGTTGAATTTGTGTGGATGTTAGCTCCTAGTCCGGACCTGGTGAAGTCTGGCATGTGGCAGAGCCTCTGCTTGGTGCGAGCCTGGTAAAAGGGCCACCAGACGAGGACTGGGACATGGTGTGTATGACCCTGTAGGCCATTGGCACTGTGACCTAGAAGGAGTGTCTCCAGATTTTCTCACATTAGCGTGCTGTGGCTTGGTGCAGGACCAAAAAAATAACATGACAAAATAGGGATTTTCACACTACCAGAGAGCACTAACAGGATGCCAGGATCCATGGGAATGCTGTTAAGAGGTGTGATGTGTTAAATACCCACTTCACAGCCTGGTGAAAGAGTTGCTCAGAGCATCACAGAGGGACTCCTTGACCGTGTCACCTTCAGAGAAGGTTAGACTGTAAATATGTTTGGTGTCTAAACTCTGCCCTGGGCCTACTAGAGTGAGAAGGCAGCATATTTAGACAAGTTACACTCTAGAAATCCTGGCAGAGTGAGTAAAGACAGAGAAGGCTTCCTAGGCCCTATAAACGACATCCATTCGCTTACTCATCCAGTAAATGTTTGTGGGCCACCTCCTGAGCCAGACATTGGGGATGTGACGAGGAATAAGCCATGGACTCTACCCCAGAAGAGCTCTCTCTGGTTGGGGAATGGATCTGGATAGAGCTAAATTACAACCAAACGTGGTATGTGCTGTGTCAGAAATAAGGAAGCACATGGTGGCGGGCTGTCATGGGGAAGACTGTCTGCCATACTGCATTGGTTCAGAGCAGCTTGGAGTTGGCTCGAGGGCCCATGTGCTATTCCAAAAAAAAGTGCACTTGTTACCCCTTTCATTTGAGCGGGAATTTCTGAAAATAAAAAATAGTAAGAACAACAACAACACAATAATTAAGAACATTTGTTCAGTATGCTCTGTGTACCAGTTACCATTCTAAGGGCTTTTGTTCATTTTCTCAGTCAAATCTTTACATCATCATATAGGTACAGTTTTATGATTCCCATTTTAAGAGGAGTAAACCGAAGCTTGGAAACTAAGTAACTTACCAGAGATAGGAACCAGAACTCAAATTTCTGAAGCTCTGGGTCTGGTCCTGACTTTTGCACCAACAGGCGGTGAGCTCTTGAGCAAGCTGCTTCCTGTCCCTGCCTCAGTTCCCTCCCTAGCCTCACCATCAAATGAGGCACTCAACTGGCTTCCTGAACCACAGAAAACACTTGGGGTGTGGCTAGGGAAAGAGTAAGGGCTTTTCTGTTTGCTGTTGCTACTATCAGTTGTGAATTTTGTGACCTTGACTTGTCATCTGCCAGCCATAAAGTGATACTGATCTTTGTCAGTCTTCTTGACCTGTGTACTTGATTCCAGAAGGCCTCTTAAAATAGGGCTCTCTACCTTTCTGTGTCGTAAGTGGCCCAGGCAGCAGGGGCCTGATGGTATCAAGTACAAGGGCTTTGCCCTGGGGCCATCTCTGATATCTCTGTATATCTCTGATATACATCGTCCTAGCTTTGGATCAGCGTGTACTTTCTCCTTTAGATCCCCTGTCAGGCCTTGTTGACAAAGGCAGTGCTCTGATCTTTTAGCAGATGCAGTTCAGCCCAAGACCTTGATGCAGGTAAGTTCTCTTTCACTCCTGAAGAGTTAGGAGGATCGCTTCGTTGTCTCAGTGGTAGGGACAAGGAACCAAGTGCGGGGCAACCACAAAGTATGGCCTTGCAGAGGGCCAGGAGGTTTCCCTGATGGGTTTTAATGCAGAGACACCTGGAAAGGAGCTACTCCCTCACCTGCCAGTCGTTTCAAGAGGCATTGCACCCAAACCCTGGGCGGAAGTACTATACTGAGAACCATCGAATCCTGCTTAGGCCCGGGTGGTGGCTGGGGTTTTGCAGGTACCTTGGTGTTAAGGAGAGCCTTGGACCAGAAGATTGTGGTTTTAGAGGATAGGGATAGAGGCGAGGAAATATGCGCATAGTATTGATCAGCCAGTAGAACGTTTGAAATGACTAGTGTCAGTCAGCTTTGTGGCATCATTCCTTCAGGCCCTCCCATTCCAGAAGGACCACACAGGCCCAGCTGCCTTGTCTGTGCACATTTCCTCCCGGGCAGGGCCCAGTACAAGTATACCTTCCTCTCACCCCATAGTCTACTGGTTAGAACAACTCGTTTCAGACGCTTAATGTTGTCTGATCCTTCTAATCATATTCTGGAACTTCGGCTTTGACCTTGAGTTATATTTCCAAGTACTGAGCATTACTTAGAAGAGAATGCAGCCACCATAACTCAGCTGGCTCACTCCCAAGTCGTGGGGGTGGGGTAAGGGTGCCGACCTAGTAAATTCTCATTCACTCATGGAAAGGGGCTTCTCTTGTGACCATTTCCAAACATCTTCGAATGAGCCCAATTTGGTTTTTAGCTTTTTTCCCCCCTCTTTGCTTATAATTTCCCAGTATCAGATGTAGATGTTTACCTCCCTGTGCATTACTGCAATATGAAACCACTCTGTCCTCTGAAAGCAAATAAACTGGCTTTAATGGATGTGCTCTCAGCTAGCAGCTAAAGAGTTAAAAGTTTTAGCAGGCAGACTGGCCAGCAGGAGTTAGTGGTGTGGAGTAAGAGGGACGCCAGGCTGTCTCTAAACTTTTTGGCCCTCCCCAAGTACAGAGATGAAGGAAGAGCCTCTATAAATCACTGGAGATTAGAGACCCTGTTCTTGCCGACTCCGCAGGGTTGCGCTGCTTAATGTCAAAGCCTCACGTATTACTTTAACAGCACTCCTTTTCTTTATTAAATCCACTTTGAAATAAAAAAAAAAAAAATGACGATCTTTCCAGTAAGGGGGAGAAGGCTAAAAGGATTTAGAAAGTATCTGCTATGTTACATTACAGAGACTAATAACTGTTTAGGGAGTAAGTAACATTTTTGCACCATCTTAAGCCATAAAAATGAAAAGATGTATAAAGGTCTGTTTCTTAAAATCAATTTGTTTGAGCATTTATTTTGCCCCATGTCCTTGCCTTCAGGTCCTTCAGAGTGCGGTGCAGAAACTGGGAACAGGAGACGTGGGTGCTAATGACCAAAAAGTCTAGGAACGCACTCTTAAGGAAATTGTTCAGAACTAGGGTATTTACTGTGTGCAAGTGAATGATTGTGTGTGTGTGTGTGTGTATTTGTGTGAGGGAGGGAGCCTGGGAGGGAGTGTGGTGGTGGAAAGAGTTCTACTTTTATACTTAAAAGAAAAAATGCAAACGTTGACTGTGTTCCACTGGAGGCCGAGACCAGGCTTATCTCCTTCATCTGACTTTAATGAAGACATATTTTAAGCAGCTGCACCCATGTCAAATGTCATATTTTGGCTCAAAACTTCCACCTTCTGAGTGGGAGGTTTCTCAAAACTAAAAAGTTTGTAGTAATTATAAACTAATTGCGGAGCTCGAGGCAAATGTTGGATTGGTCACAAAACCCAAGTTAAAAACTAATTTATATAGATGAAGTAAGAGGGGCCATGAATCGATAATCACTAAAGCTGGTGGCATGCGGATGGGGTTTGTTATACCATCTTCTCTGCTTATATATTTAAAAATGTTTTCATAACAGAAAATAAATAAATCTGTTTCAGTAAAATGCTCAATAGAGCACTCAATAGAAAAACACGCAGACGCACACACAAACCACTGTAAGCCAAAATGTTAAATCACCAGTTACAGCATTTTTATTTATACTTTCAGAGAGATCTTTAAGATAAAAGCTGCACCGAAAATTTGGGCACCCTAATTTGTGTACTACCTATTAGAGATTGAAACTTCTTTCTGTTTTTTTTTTTTTTTTTTTTCATTTATAGTCAGATGGCCATTGCTTAAATAGAATTATTTTAAAAAGGTAGGATTCCCTCATTAAAAGCCCAACAAAAAAACGTTCCAAATCTTGGGAATAAATGGGATCTAGGGACTTTTATAGTTGGCCTGTTTTGCAAGCACCTATGAGCCAAGTTCATTTTGTTTTCAGGATTTCACTTACGTATTCAGCAAACATTTCCTGAACAGCCACTACCTCTCTGGCACGTTGCTAGCTGCCAGTGATAAAAAGCCAGGTAACCTGGGCTCCCGCTCTTGGGAAGCTTTACAATCTTCAATGGAAGTATAAAAATGCAGATTAAACATAAACTAGGCCTGAAACCTGAGAGGCAGAGGCCACTTTGAAATGCTGCCATACTTGATGTGGGAAAGGGAATCGTTCTTGCTTGCTGTAGCTCCCAGGTCGTGGCCCTAAGATGGACCGAGATTTGGGATGAGCAAGGAAGCCCCTTCCAGCCGATTCCTGGAGGGGCACGGTGCTCTTTCCATCTGCATGTTGACGTTTGGAAGAGCTTCACACCTTTAAAATATGGTTCATATTTGCCAGGAAAAAAAAATAGCTTGTCTTGCAGGACTTCCCATCCAAAAGCTGACAAGTCACAGCTTTTGGTTCTGACAGACAGCTTGAAGGTGTTGTGTCTGCAGGCTCCTGACACAGTGAATTGCGGTTCTTCATTTACGGCAGTTGGTGCTTCATGCATGCTCTCATGTGTTTAGGACGGCTGCCCGGTTTTTAAAGTAGCCGCTCTTAAAATAGCCCAAAATGGCTGTGGAGCTCAGGTTTGGTTGAAATGGGATTGGTGGGGCTCACGTGTGTGCACGCGCGCGTGTGTGTGCGTGTGTGTGTGCGCACGTGCGCGCACTTCCAAGCTTGTGTGCGTGCTTGTGCTGCTGTAAGTCCCCCCTGGAACCATTCACACAGGGGTCCATTGTGACCAGAAAAGAAAAGGCATGTAGGGTGGGGTGGAAGAGGGAGGGAGGATCGCATCCAGGGATCCTGGAACAGTTGCTCAGACCAGCACTTAGTGTTTTATTAGGAGAGAACAACTCTATAAAAGGAACAAGAGGTTCAATCATTACAGAGTGGGGCGACAGGAGGCAGCTGCCAGCATGACTTTGAAAACCCTTTCAGATCCTAAAAAAGTTGCCCCATATAACGTGCTGCAGCTGCTGGGATCATTTAGGAGAAATGCAGAACTTGGCACCCACTCACCTCTAGGGGATAGGATTCTAGGATCACCCCAATGTTTTCTTTAGATGAGTTCCAGCCCCCTCACCATCACCCCCCACGTTCCTTTTTTGTCACTGAACCTTCTCACAGCAGTTCTTAGATTTCTCGCTTTTTCAGGTAGGTTTTCAGAGAACTAAGAGAATAGGACAGTACCCTAGTTTGATTGAAAACAAAGTGGGGTGGAGGGGGCGGTCCTGCGTGCTTGGGAATTGCGTAGGTGAGGCCAAGCTGGGAGAACACAGAGGATCCCCTGATTGTGCCCCTACTATTTGTACTTGATGAACGAGTTACCATAGCCTTGCAAACTATCACTTACATGATGTCATGTAAGTAACAAAGTATGTGGATTTCATTTTTTTAAAATCTGCCCGGAGATGTCTGTTTTTCATCAGTACATACAGAATATTTGCAAAGTTGAACCCTTGGTGATTAAACATCTCCAATTAAATCATATAAACTTAAGCAATAACCTGTGATCATATATGCCAGGAAAAAAATCATTTATGGGGAGTTATTTTTGACAAATGCTTTATTTGATATATGTATAAGATTTTTGATAAAGATTTCTCAAAGTATAAATGCCAATTACTGCTAAAATTTGGCAACCAGTAGGGCTTTCTCTGAACTCATGTTCTGTGAGCAAGCTCGGAGACCACTAACAAAAAATATTAACTGATGTAATCTTCAGAGAGAAGTGGCCTCAACCTCACTGGGGAACAAATGGAGAGAAAATTAAGGGGTGGTGGGGTGTGGAGGTGGTCAGAGTATCATATTTGGAAGGGGTATGAGAAACCCTTTGGCTGGAAATCTCAGAGTTTGAGAAAATCCCCCTGTCCCTCCTATCCAAGGGATTCTGATCACTTTTATTTCTCACCTTCCCTGCCCCAATTTCAAACTCTTACTGGGGGAGATGCCGATCTCTCAGATACGCTGAGATGGAAGGGGGAAAAAAACACCTCATTTTTAAGATGAGTAAAGTAGGGCCCGGGGAACCCCTAGAGAAGAAAACAGAATGAGGTCTTCTTGTTCTGTCACAGCCTAAATCAGGCACTTCTAAGCCATCCTGGGGTCAACAGCAGTCAAGCAGGAAAGAGAAATGACCATGTCACTGGTGAGATGGTATGAAGAACTATGGTCATGAGCTTCAGTTCCATTATGTGCAGCAGGATTCAAGAGATCTACTGGAAGTAGCAATTCCTTTTGCTGCGGAGTAGGATGTTGTGTCTGTGGTCAAAGTAGTTAAGTCATAGACTAGAGTATTTCATTCTTGCATCTTCCAGTCACTACAAGAAGTTGTTATTAAAAAAAGAAAAGTATAGGGGCACCTGGGTGGCTCAGTCGTTAAAGCGTCTGCCTTCAGCTCAGGTCATGATCCCAGGGTCGTGGCATCGAGCCCCGCATGGGGCTCCCTGCTCCGCGGGAAGCCTGCTTCTCCCTCTCCCACTCCCCCTGCTTGTGTTCTCTCTCTCTCTGTGTCTCTCTCTGTCAAATAAATAAATAAAATCTTAAAAAAATAAAAGAAAAGTATACAAGAGATGCCCAGCTACTGTGGAGTCACTCGTCCTGTTTAAAAAGAGACCTGGAATGTAATATTAATTTTTTTTTTTTCCTGGGCCCACAGGTAAGCTAGAAGTTCTATCATGTCCCCACACTCGCAAGCCCTTTACCTCTCCCATTTGAGACACGTGGAACTTCTCACCAGCCTGGGAAGAATCACCTGTCCTAAGTATCTTTAAATGTTTGATTAAGCCATCCAAGGGGCAAACAGAGTTATGCTACCCACAGCATGGTATTTGGAATTCCTTTTGTTATTAAAAAATTCCACACTGGTAGTATGAGTTCAGGAAGCCTGAGGAGGGATAAGAAATAGAGGGCTTTTGTCTAGTGCTGTTTTAACGCTCTGCTTCAGGTGTTGGTGGGCAAACTGGCTTCGAAAGGCCTTGCTTGAGTCATTAACATGGTTGAATTTCAGACCGAGGCTGGCTGGCAGCGAGGCCTGGTCCCATTGGCTACTACTCTTCTCTTCCACCTTTCCTGTCCCTGTGTGGATCCGAATTCTCAGGACAGTGTTGTTACTTCAACCCAGTCAGGCAGAGCCATTCGTTTTTGCCAGGCTCCGGCCAGTCCCCTGCATTTAATGCAGCTGGGCTTGGGGATCAAATCAGTCTTTTCCAAACAGCATAAGACAATTTCTCTTGAGACTTCTGGTCCACCTCTTACTCTTAACATCTTCACCCCGAAGCCAGTTCTGTCTGCTCCTGTGGTGCTTTCAATATGGCAGGTCAGTTAAGCACTTAGCCACCTTAGTAATTCAGAAAACATAGAACTGCCTCCGCCCCATGACCGAAACCTTTGATGACATCACTGCTCAAGATTGTGGCTGACAGGAAGGTCTTGGTGTCACTCTACAGAGGAGACAAGCTGAGAAGCCCAGCTTCTAAATAGTCCCTGCTGGGTGATGAAGTCTTGATTGGGGAATGTGCTCCCCCCTGAGACTTATCTCTAAGCCTTTGGAGGGCACACTCCCTAATAAGCTGCCTGAGATGGTCAATCCAGACAAGGAGCTCCCTTTAAGTGAGTCACAACATCTGGAATGATCATGCTGGATTACTAGGCAGCCCCGCTAGCAACCCCTTTCTTCCTTCCTAAAACTCAGTTCTCAAGTGAAGAGGTTTATAAGGAGCAGGTGATGGCGGCAAGGAGGTGTCGATGATGGGAACTTCTGCGAGAGCAGTCTGGCTCCTGGGGGGTGGGGAGGATGGGGTAGAGAACCTCTATCTCTGAGACTAACAATGCCCAGCATTATTCCCAAGGCAAAGGACAGACTGAGAGAGTCTTTTCAGAAGAGTATCTGTCTCTGTGTCTCCAAAGTGGTGCCTTTTCTGTGACATTGCTGCCACCAAGAGCCAACGCGGTGGCTTCAGGGTGAAGCTTCTTCTGTCTATTCTCTATATGCTTATGGTAAAGCCTGTCTCTCATACCACTCAGTTCAAGACTCAACTTATCGAGATGCCTGTGGTTGCCATTTGAAATTTCTGAAGATCCTGTCACCATTTTAAACGTAACAGTTGCTGAGACAGCTCCTGCCCTGGCCCAAGAGGGTCATGAAAAGTGTCTCTTTCTTCCGAAAATGAGTTTTGTTTTGCTGATGATAGTAAACTATTCCCCCCAGTTTTTTCCCCCAGGGACACAGAATCTAAATGTGTACCATCACCATATGAAGCAGAATATATTTGCCTCCACCGTTCCTTCACCCCCCCACCCCCGGGCTCCAGGGCTTCTATAGAAAGACTGGCCTTTAGGATTCGATCTCACTTTTGAAAAGGCAGTTCTGACAAAGGCGAAACAGGGTGCTTCTACCCGCGCCACGATGTTGATGCCAACTTCAGCCCAAAGTCTCATTCCCAGCCTACATTCTTTCCTTTCCCTTTACAGTTATTACCATGCTTTTGTAGGGAAGAGATGTGCTTATAAAATATGTTTCTACCATTTTGTTTGGTTTAGTCCTTTAAAAAAAAAAAATGTGTTGAGCACCAACCATGTGCCAGGGGAAGCTTCCTGGAGAAATGATGGCTTGAACCAAGTCTTGAAGAGTAAGTTGGAGTTAGCCAGGCAGCAGTGAAGAGGGAACAGCATGGACAAAGTCCACAGATAAGAGAGGTCAGAGCACCAGTAGAGCTTCATTTAGTTTGGGAAGGCCAGGATATAGGTCACAAATAGGAGATGGGGTGGGGAGAAAGAGAAGGTTGGTCATAAGGAGTTTAGATGTCATGGTAGGAGCCTGAAGACTTTGGGGAGCTCTTGTGGAATTTAAAGCAAGACAATATGATCAGACATGTGCTTCAGAAAAACCACTTTGGCTACAGTGTGGAAAATGGATTAAAGTGGGGGTGAGGCTGGATCCAGGAAAATCATCGGGTCCCAACTATGAGGTAGTATGCAAAATGTGAGAGAAAGTTCGGGGGGCTCTATGAGGGCTAATGGCATATTGTGCCCAGAATGTAATAAAGAGGGAGGAGTCCAGGGCAATACTCAAGGTCTGACAAACTGAGTAGAAGGCAGTACCATTCATACAGAAAGAGGGTGGGGGATGGAGGAGAAAAGATATGTTTACTTCATAACCTATTGAATTTAAAGAGCCCAAGGAACAACCAAGAGACATTGTGGCCAAGGTCATATTCCTTGACTTTCTCTTTCTTGCCTTAGACTGCCTCACTGTCCTTGGTGATTTGTTTGTGCATGTGAATGGGGGGTGGGGGAGGGAGAGAAGAGGCATGTGGAAACTCTCAACATCCAAGAGAAGTTAGCATAAACCCTTCTGTTGAGATTATTTCCAAAATTTGACCAGATGTTTAAGCAAATTAACAAATGATTAAAGCAGCAGTCGGCAAAGACCTAGCCTGCTGTAGGGATGGGCAAAGGAGCAAGCCTACAGAGAAAGCCAAGCCCAGGTGTTCTTGCTAGAAAGGTCACTGCGATGTGGGTCCCCAGTGGTTGATGGCCAGAGATAAAACAAGGCAAGCCGGGTGTGATGAAGAGGGTGAAATAAGGGAGTCTAGAACAAGTGCAGATGTTTGTGTTCATTTGGAGAGTAATTTCTGCCCAATGGCTAGGCTTCCAAGAATGTTTTATTCTATCCATTATTAGTAACACATTCCCCTTGGCTCTATAGTCAAGTGTTTCATCCCTTCAGACTTTCTAAGTAGTCCAGACAGAAGAGTATCAAAGAAGGACCATTGATTAGCATTTTGCCACAGCATGTGTGCTGGGTCAGCAGTCTGGAGACTGATGTGGGGACCCCCTCTAGCTTCATTAGTAGCTCACTGTGAAGTCTTGAGAAAGTTAAGTAACACATCCTAGCAGGTTTCTAGGGTCACTTCTAGCACTATCTTTCCGTATCTGTATCCATTTCTGGACTAAACAAGCTCAAGGCTTGTTTAGAGTGGCAGATTCTTCTCACTCACCAAAGGCACAGGCCTGGATATCAGCAAAATACTTCAGTAAATTGTGCTTCCCAGCACACTTTATGCCTGGTGTGTAGCAGGGCTGGAAGATTGCCATAGAGACACTCACTGCAGCCCTTAACCCATCAGGGGTCATTTAAAATGTCAGGTTTAAAAATCAACTATCTATACTGCCCCCCCCCCCACCACCACCACCAAAGTCAACTCCCTAGCTAGCCTCATCTAGAGGCTTCATTCCTTATTGATCTTCAAATAAAAACAAAATAAAATGAAAAGGATGGTGAGCTCTAAGATGTGGAAACTCTCCCAAATGTCCTGATCTTTCTGCCCGTGCTGACGCTGGCTGTCCTAGCATCTTCATTCTCTGTGCGAGTTGATTCTCTAGCTCAAACTCTCTACCCCAAGAATACTGATGGAAAAGAGCATTGATGACTATTGCTACTGCCTTTCCAAACTGCTTCCCAAAGGGAGTGAGATCCGGGCCCCCAGCAGGGATGTCCCCCAACCTCTGAGGTGGCACTCACACTCCTTCAGTCTCTGTGTTTCATGCTGTGTCCCATCGTCTGTCTGTCCATCCCTCCCATCCCTTCCCCAGGAACAGATTCCAATGCCCTCAAATGAGGGCTACCTTCCAGTTCAAAGTTGTCGTGTGTCATCATCTACCACTTGCATTGTAAAAGACAGAATTCTGATTAAACTTGGGATACATTTTTGAGCTCACTCATTAAATTCATGACAAATTCATGGCCATATTTCATAGCATTCTTCAGAGCGCTTGGGGTTCTTCCCCAAAAGAATCTCGTTAATTTTTGTGTCACTTATGTTGGGGGGGGGTGGTTAACATGTATCCAAATGTTTATTTCACACACAGATCTCAGAGAGCCAGAGAAGTTTAGTTACTTGGCTGTGGTTACACAGCAAGTGAGTGATCAGCAAGCATTGGTAACAATGCAGGTGGTAATGATACTGAAATGTTTTGGCTCTGACAGAAGAGTTCAGCAAGAGGATATTGTTCCTAGGATGGGGAGTGCGGCTTAGCCTTCAGGCCCCATTGCTATCCCAGGAGAACTGTATTTTCTACTCTCCTGAATTCTATTATGACAGGTTTTTTTAAATGATCTAAAATTTATGTGTACGTATGTGCATGAAAATATGTAGCCGCTCACAGATACATATATAGAAGATGAAAGAGAAAAATGGACAACTTATAATTACAGATATTTTTGTTCATCTGGTATCCAGATGATGTCCCTTGATTCTGACAGTTTTGACAAATCAGTTTATTAAAATTGTAAATGGAACCCAGAGCTGTTTAGTACAGGACGAAGCAGAAGGTGCTTTCTCCTCACATTATATTTTGAGGTTGCATTATTAGAAGTAAATATGGCTTCCCCTTAAAAGACAAAACAGCCTGCCCTCCATGAGAAAGATGTGACTTGTCACATATATTCCCAGTTGATTTCACTGTTCCGAGACCCTTAGGATATTTTCAGAGAGCTTTGACCTTGATGAGGCAAAGGGAAGCCTGGTCCCCGTGTTCCCTCCTCTCCTTCAACTCCCCCATCCTTCAACTTCAGGTTTCTAAGTATAAAATTCCAAAGAGAAAAACTTGCTCCCTAATATCCCAGAAGGCATCATTCAGGTGACATTTGGGGAAGGACATCATCAGGAAGGCAAGTTGCATTTTGGGGGTATATAAACATCTTGTGGGGTGCCTGGGTGGCTCAGTCGTTAAGCGTCTGCCTTCGGCTCAGGTCATGATCCCAGGGTCCTGGGATCGAGCCCCGCATCAGGCTCCTGCTCAGCAGGAAGCCTGCTTCTCCCTCTCCCACTCCCCCTGCTTGTGTTCCTGCTCTCGCTATCTCTCTGTCAAATAAACAAATAAAATCTAAAAAAAAAAAACAAAAAATCTTGTGCTTAAATAACAGATTGGCACTGTAAACGCTTCAGAAAAATAAGTGGCAGCAAGAAGTAATGGCAGGGAAGGCAGGATAGGAATCATGAGTGCCTTTGTAACCAGAGAGAAGAAATGTACAAAAAGTGAAACTCTATGCAGTAGCTGGAAATAGGGAAAAGAATCCCATGTTTCCATCGATTGCCCTAAGAAGTCCAGGGAGGTTTTTATTTCCTGCCTGATCAGCTTCAATTGACAGTGCCAACTACCACTCTTGATTTTTTTTCTCCAGCTTTCGTCTTCCCTGTCACTTCTAGTCTTTACCCGGGAGTAACTTGTAAACAAGCACTATATCTATGACAGGGCGTCTTAATCTTTATGCCATGGACTATTGGTAATCCGACAAAGCCTATGGAACCCTTCTCAGAATATTTTTCAATGCATAAAATAAAATGCATAAGAACACTACTACTAAAATATTTTATATGCCCACACATTTATGATATAGTAATACATATTTATTTTTTTTTAACAAATAACCAGAACTAATTACTACTATAATTTTAAAGTCATAATGTGTGTACACCAGGGTCAGCAAACTATAGCCCACAGACCGTTTTTGTAAATAAAGTTTTATTGGAACACAGCCACACTCATTTACATATTGTCTCTGATGGCTTTCATGCTACAACAGCAGAATTAAATAGTTGGACTGAGATCATATGGCTTTCAAAGTCTAAAATATTTGCCATCTGGCCCTTTACAGAGAAAGTTTCCCAATCCCTGGTGTAAATTGCAACAACAGTAATGTGTAATAAAAAAAGCGGATTTCTATTTGGTGACAGTCACAGGTACTTCGAACCACTCTTTAATGTTGCCAATTTTCATAATTGATAGAAGTGCCAAAGTTCAGTTAGAGGTTAGCAAAAACGTAGGTGGATTTTTCTTTTCCAGCCAAATCCATGAACCACCTGAATTCTGTCCATGGATCCCTTGGGGACCAGTGGCCCCCGGACCAGAAACCTCTGAATGGGATTACAGTTTAAAGGAACTTTCAGCAGAAAGAAGGAATTCTTTGTAGTGTGGAAAATCTGCTCCCTCTCCACTCCTCTTACAAAGTTATATATTGCAACTTCACATTTTCATATAAGGGATTTTTAGGTAGTAAATGAAAAAGAAGTCAGATCATCCCTATAATTAGGGATGTCTTTCTGGGAAAAGGCTAGTTCTGTCAGCTAATGCTAAGAAAAATCAGAGATTCTCTACACATACAATCACTCATTACCACTGCCCCATCCCACTCTTGCCCCACGAGGAGAAAGAGCCAGAATTCCCCCCCCCCGCCCCCGAGGCTTCTCCTGTCCTCTGTGGTATATAACTTGACTTTTCTTATCTTGTCTCTTAATGTCACATCAAGACATACCACGGGATCTGACTTTATCATTTATGTGGCTATGATGTCTTATTCTCCAGAGACAGCCTCAAGTATTCAGCAATAACTCATGTCCACTTAATGTGAAAATTGGTACCATCTAATAGAATCTTCGACATGCTAACCACACCATTCCAATAATGAAATGCAAATTTTTCTGCCTTTTTCTTTTTTTAGTATGGTCATTTTTCGACTCTGAGGGAATGAAATATCCTCTTTATTATGAATTGAGAGCTAGAAATAAAAATGTGGTGTTTTCTTACACTAAGTTTAAATAGTCACTTTAGCAGGAGCCCTAAGATATCTTATTTAATCCTCACAACAGACTCACAAGGTCCATGTCACTATTCCCATTTTACTGCTAAGAAAACGAAGATATACAGAGTTTAGCTCACATTGATAAGTGAGGGGATTCCAGACTTCATTTATCTTTTTTCCAGCTTTGAAAGAAAAGACAACCTTACTTTATATGACCCTTCATTTACAGGATTAGCTATGGCCCCTGGGCATTTTTTTTATCTAAGAGAGAGGAAGACAGTGAAATGGAGTGGTTCTGACCATAAACTCAGGGGATCTAGTATTTGGATCATTTCCCAAGTTTCTTATCTAGGCCATAAGGGCTTTGGGCGAGAAGACCCTCTGTAAGGCCCCTTCCAGTGCCATGTAACCATCAGAAATTCTAGCATATTCAAAGCAAAGGATGGCTGAAAATGCCCAACCTGGGATGAGCTCCCAGCCTGCCTTCCAGGCTGGCCATTAAAGGCAAAGACCTGCCCAGCAGTGGGACCTCTGAGATGGAGCAGTGGCCAGTGGCCTGTGTGCTGAACAGCAATGCTGATACAGCAAAGCCAGGGAGATTATTGACTTTTCAAATAATATTTGAATGTCATCTGATGGAAACAAAATGGAGAGGATTTATGGGGAACCAGAGCTGCACACGGCTGCAGGAGACCCCGTCTGTGGGCATCTACTGAGCTGCCTAAAAAAAAAGGAAAGAGAGAGAAAAAAAAAGTCTCTCATCTGTGAGACTAGGGAAAGAATGCCTATGTGTGGGGACACAGCGGCAGCCTGGAACTTCTGAACTGCCAAGGAAATACCCGCTGGCTGAGAAGGAACACATGGGCTTCCCAGAGCGATTAGTGCTGTAGGTATAATGGAGTTTGAATCCTGCTCTAGATTCAGCCTCAGATCGGCTTGACTTCCGGGACGGCGATGCGAACTGACAGCCTTACCACCTGTTGTGAATTGGACTTTGGTGCTCTCTCCTCCTGCTGTCATTTCTCATTTCTGTCCTTGACCTCTTTCTAGGGCAGTAAGTGCATGGGGAGTGACGAGCCCTCGGGAAGGGGGCCTGGGTGTGGGTCGGCGCTCAGGCTCCCTTCCACCCTACCCTGTCTCTGGCTTGAGGTGCCATTGGTGTTTTCCCCATCCTCTTCAGTTCCCTCTGTACCGAGCCCTTGGCATACCATGCTTTAGTTTTCTGATGAACATTTCCCTTTCTTTCTTTCTTTCTTTCTTTCTTTCTTTCTTTCTTTCTTTCTTTCTTTTTCTTTCTTTCTTTCTTTTTAAAAAAAGATGTATTTATTTATTTGAGAGAGAGAGAGAGGGAGCATGCGTGGGGCAGAGAGGCAGAGGGAGAGAGAGATTCTCAAGCAGACTCCCCACTGAGGGCAGAGTCCAATGTGGGGCTTGATCCCACGACCCTGAGGTCATGACCCAAGCTGAAACCAAGAGTCGGACACTCAACCAACTGAGCCACCCAGGCGCCCCTCCTTTTTTTTTTTAACTTAAGTAATCTTTACACTTAATGTGGGGCTCGAACTCACCACCCCAGAGATCAAGAGTCGCACGCTCTTCTGACTGAGCCAGCCCGGCGCCCCTGATTAACTTTTCTGATTCCCTCCTAGATTTTAAGCTCCTTGGACAGCAGAGGCTGAAAAGTTGTCTCTGTGACCCCAGCACCAAGTTCTGTGCCTGGCACTTAGTAGGTGCTCTTAATATTTGTTGAATGGCTGGCTAAAGAGTAGATCTCGTTGTCCTAGCCCGATCCACCCTAACCGTGCTCCACTTCCAGCAGCGCCTTTTGTCTGTATTTCCTGGTCTGACCTAGTAGCACCCCCATCCACCCCATCAGTAACACTAGAAATATGGGGGGGCGTCCTTACCATTACCTCCTTCTCCTTCGCTTCTCCACACAAACCGCCAGCTTCTGCTGATTTCTTCTCTAAATAGTTCTTAGATTTGTCCTTTTTCCTTTTCATTTGTATTACCACTAGGTACCTAATTCATCGCCTGATCATTGGAATTACCTAGACTTCCTGTCTTCACTTTGGCATCCATCTACCTGTCCTGTGACATCACTCCTCTGATGGGTCACGACTCTGTCCACAGCCTTGCCGAGGCTCCCCGTTGGCCCACAACAAAAAGCCCAAGCTTTTTTAGCCTACTCTACAAAGTCTTTCCTTGGTCTGGCTTCTGCCTGCCTCTAGATCCACAGCTCTGACCACTTCCTTCCTCGAATTTTATGTTTCAGCATCACCAGACTTTTTGTAGTTCTCCATATTAGTTACACTATTCGATGCCCAGAATTTCTCTCTCACTTTTGCTTTTTCCATCCTCAGGCCTACTGTGAGGTGCAGCATGGATGTTACCTCCTCTAGGAAGCCTCCTTGGAAGGGAGCGAGGGAGGGAGGGAGGATAGGAGGAAGGGAGGAAGGAAAAAAGGAAGGGAGGGAGGGAGGCAGGGTGGAAGGAGGGTGGATATGTAACATCTCCTCTGGGCTTTCATAGAACCCCGTGCGTACTTCTGTGTGCCTGACCCTGGCAGACCCTTCCATAGGGTACTGAACCTCCAACATGTCTCTTTCAGTTGCCTAATACCCTCACATTCTCTCCCATTTCTCCTCTCAGTCCTTTCCTAAAGCTTTTATTATATTAAGATGGAAGTAACAGGTATGCGTGACCTTTCTGAAGAGGATTGCCATTTTTGTAGGGCCTCACTCCTCTAACGATGGCATACTGGCCTTATTCAGCGGATGAGGAAGCATCTCGGGGTTGCCAGATGACCCAGTGGTGAATGAAGAATCAAGTGAACTCTGACTGAGCTGCTCAGCTGGGCGGACAGTCTCTCCCAGGTTTAGGGCGAGGAATGGAGAAAGCAGAGCACAGCACACTCTGCCCAGCGGGGCGATGAGCGGAAAGCGGTGCTGAGCGCAGCCAGGAGCAAAGCCTGCCTTACTAGAAAGTGCACGGGCTTTGAGAGATTGACAGACCGGGATTCAGACCCATCCTTTCCCTCTTTACTGTAGAAACTTGAGCAACTTCCTTAACTCCTTCCTCCTCCGGTAAACATGCATATAACACCGTACACACCGATTAAATGAGGTGATATATGTTCTATGCTTAGAAGAGTCACCGGTGATTTGTTGTCATTTTCCCTGTCTTGGTTCTACCAGAAAGACATTGTTGAGCATCGAAAACAAGGTAATCCCTAAGGTCTGTGTGTGTCCCTCTCATTTTATTGAATTTGGCCCTGAGGCTTATCCCCCAAATCCATCGCAGTGCCCTAATCCAGAACACTGGGCAGCTTCTGACTCAGGAGGCCTCCAACATCCTAGTATGCGTTTCCAGTTTTCAAACAGTGAGGACAGGCTAAAACCCCCAATCTTGTATGTGGAAAAGCAGTGTAGTATAAAAAATGTGTTATCCCTGAGTCCTGGTGCTGGTTTCTCTTTTTGGCAGCAGAATGGCGTCAGGTACATCCCTTAGGCTCTCTGCACCTGAGTTGTAAATAGCCCATGAGATTAATGTGTAGATGAAACTTTCTATTGCTGGATGCTTTTTATTTCCTTGTAGCCGCTTTGCTTACAGTGAGAGTACTCTGACACCATAATACTGGTTTGGTTATAGCTATTTAGTTGTCAGACTTCAGCCTTAAATATAGCTATTAGAGATGAGCAGGTTTTGTTTCATTTTTAAATAAAAGCAAAACCCACCACATAATCAGTATCACCAGATATTAATTTTCAAAGATAATTCAAGAAGCTCTTTTTCTTTCAAACACTTCTTTGAATATAAGCCCGTAGATCTTCACTATTAGTCATCCCTTAATGGAACTTTGGATTTTCCCCCAGGCTTAAGTAGGATGGTTATTTCTAACTCTGTTATTCCTGGCATCAGATCTTTCTAGGAACAGCTCTGGATCTCTGGGCCAGTTTGGTGTCAGAACCTCCAGGCCCATTTCCCCCAGACTCTGTGATTCTCTCCCAAGTCTGACAGAGTTTGTCAGAGAATCATTCCCGCTGAGTCCTTGTGGTTTTCTTTTACTTCTCTCCCCATAAGCCACAGAATTAGAAGAGGAAGGATGAAGCTGAGGGCCTAGCATAGTGTTGGGCTTGGGTTGGCACTTGCCGAATATTGGTTCCTGTCCCCACGGTCATGAAGAATACACTGCTGTCTACCTCAGCCAAGTTCTTCCTCTGGGACTGTCCCGGAAAGAAAATTTCCTGTCAGTTTTCATTTGCTCTTTAGGGAACAAAGAATACTCCCGATAATTTTTCCCATTTACCCACCAGCCCCCACTCCCTGCTTTCACTAGCATTTACTAAGTTTTATCTAAGTTCCTTGCAAGTAACCTCAGACACGTCTAACTCATCCTTTCTCTCTCCCATTGCATTTCCCACAGCTGCAAGTATGACCCATGTGGAATTAACTTTCTTTAGCCTCTAGCCAACATGTAAACAGCCCACTTTATTTTTTTTCAGTTTTTTAAATAATTTTTTAAAAAGATTTTATTTACTTATTTGTCAGAGAGAGAGCGCGCGCATAAGCAGGGGGAACGGCAGGCAGAGGGAGAAGCAGGCTCCCCACTGAGCAGGGAGCCCAATGTGGGACTCGATCCCAGGATCCTGGGATCATGACCTGAGCTGAAGGTTAATCAACATAGCTTAAATCGACTGAGAAACCTAGGTGTCCCTTTTTTCAGTTTTGAGATATAATTGACGTATAGGGCTGTATAAATTTTTTTTTTTTAAAGATTTTATTTATTTTTTAGAGAGCGAGCGAGAGAGAAACAGCATGAGAGGAGAGAGGGTCAGAGGGAGAAGCAGGCTCCCCGCTGAGCGGGGAGCCCGATGTGGGACTCGATCCCAGGACCCTGGGATCATGACCTGAGCCGAAGGCAGATGCTTAACCATCTGAGCCACCCAGGCGCCCGAGGGCTGTATAAATTTAAGGTATACAACATAATGTTTGGATCTCTGTATGTATTGTGAAATGATCACCACAATAAGATTAGTTAACATCCATCACTTCACATAGTTACTTTTTATTTCCTTGTGATGAGAACTTTTGAGATCTACTCTCTTAGTAACTTACAAATATACAATATTGTTAACTATAGTTATTGTGTTGTACATTACTAAGCAGCCCTTTTAAACTTCATCTTCCATGTTTGGCGTCAACCTGTGTAAAATAGGAATAATCCCACTCTTCCTCAATGGGATGTTGTCCCCCAAAATTAATATTCAGAGACAAAAGGAATGATATGAATCCCAGAAACTACAGAAAAGCCTCTAATTTCATGTCCCAAGTGCTGTACATTGAATTACTTTATCCCATGTAAACAGTGTTCTAGGATTCATGTTCCTGACTAAGGAATTAATGGCTAATTTGTAGGGAAATAACCAAATCAAAAGTATTTAATTCCAACTTTTAACTAATTTTTTGGAGCACTTTCTGTAGGCACTTCCATATAACCTATATAAAATGCATAGCAAAGCATCTGATACATAGTTATAAATGTAACCAACATGGTTACACAAACAACTCCAATGTACCTTGATACCACTGAGACTTAAATTTTCCAAACACTAATTCAGTTGGGCAGATAAATACCTATTTCATCCAATTACCTCTGTTTTATCTATTTAGCTGTGTGTGGGCCTCCTAAAAAGGGGCCTGGGAACTGGGGTCCGAAAGCAGCCTGGCCAGGCGGTGGAGTTTACGCATCACAGTGCTGTAAACAGCAGCTTGGGTACGATGGCCAAGCCCTGTGAGTGAGGCTGAGTAAGTGGGGACTCCTGGTGTTGTTGTTTATGCCGTTTGGCAAATATTTCTCCTTAAGCCCTCAGCTAGTTTATAGCATTTCATTTTACAGCCCATCATGATGATAGTAACCAACCCCAGAAAAACATCAACAAGCCGTTAGAAACCATAGTGTTGGAAGATGAATGTGACCCCAGAGACCTCCATTCCAGCCACTCCGCCATCTCATCACACCAGCACCACCACCACCACCCCCCCCACCACCCCCTTTAATGTTCAGTGAATTTCTTTAGCCAAAGTGGTTGCTATGGTTCTTGGGTCAAAATGAGGATATTTGGAGGGATTTTTCTAAACACACGCATGTAAATGTTGAGAAATAGGACTCTAAAAAGTAGGAGTCATACACAGATCCCAGCCCCTCTCAGTGAGTAAGACAAAAGGCAGCATGATCTGTAAATACGGTAAAGTGCCTTCAAATGAAGAGCATTGGCGGGTGGGGGGGGGAGGGGAGCGGGGAGTGGCACCAAGCCTGCCTTCTACTCCCGCTAAACACGGCCTCGAAAGACATTTTCCACTTTTGAACAGGGAAACAACAATTGCGTTTTAAGTTGCATTGGTTAAGAACAGAAAATTCTAACTTGGCCTGAGTTCCCTTACTGGCCTTTTAGAACGGGTTGGTCTATAACACCATACTAAGTCTGTTTTCTATCAGTGATTCCTAGCCAGCTTATTAAACAGATTTATACAATGAAAGAATCTAATAACAGAAACATTCACCTCCTTTATTACTTGGCATTATTTATGGTTTGGGTTTTTTCAGCCAGTTTTTTATGCATCGGAATCTGGCAACATTGTACTTATAATAAAGTTTACACACCCAAGTATAAGTAGGCCCGGAGAGTATTAGATGTGTCATGTTGCCCTCTCTCTGGCTATGTGGACTCCTCCAGCAGAGAGGCTGAGGACCTGTCTGTCCCATCCCCTGAGTGCTTTCAACATGGAATCCTGTTTCCTTTTGGAGTCCTTGGTTCTTGACCCAAACGAGGGTTCATTGCCCCCTCCCCCGCAACAGAGAGTCATGCTCCTTTCAGCCCTGGGTTTAGTGACAGGCAAGAAAAGAACCTTGGCCTATGTGAGAATGTTTATAGGGGAATTAGATAATTCTCTACCGATTTGCAAACATCTCTCAAAATTTTCAAGATAAAAAAGATATCCAGAGTCTCCTTCCGCCCCCTCCATAATGAAGGATAATGACAAGGTAATGTAAACTTGTGGAAGGAACCGGTATGTGGAGATGAGGCTGTTTGAGTACTAAACTCTAGAACATCACTCCCCAGGTTGCCCTTTTGTAGGAAAGGCAGCAGGGAGCCATTGAGAGAAGCAGACCTGGACCTGAAGTGGGTGTCAGATGGACTGTGGTGTGGCCAGTGTGGACCCGACCCTTTCCTGCCTCACTTACCCTCTGCTTCCCAGCTTCATCATAGCATGGAAGCATATTTTGATTTGATTGTTCTCCCTGAGAAAGCACAGTTCTCATCTCAGATGGATGCTGCTTCCTCTTCCCAAAGTGTGTCCTACCTCCACATATGTAAGGCCCTCTGAGGAAAGTCTGGAGCTCCAGAGGTGACCCTAGCTGCTTTGGAATTGTGAGGCAGCCGCTGTGGGAAAGTGGGGGCCTATTTATGGGTTAAGGAGGAAGGAGCCTCCCATGAATCTATACAACCCTCGTACATCAGATGTGAAGTCAAACAATTTGTAAAAGGAAGCCATGAGCACTGGCAAATGAGAATGCCGGTGGTTAAAGATGGAGGTATAAAATTAAGGGGAAAACTTATATGCTCAAAGCAATTTTCTTTGTCAAAACTACAGCATTTAGGCTACCTCCTTGTGTTTCATTAATAAGGAAGCCATATTCTAGCCATGTGTCAGGAATTAGTCATTGCTGTCCATGTGGTTAATAATAATAAATGTAAGAATTCAGAGGTTAATGAACCTAGTTCTGGTTCTCAGTGATCAGGGGGAGTTGCCATAGGTTTGCCAGGTGCATGGATCAAAAGAAATCACAGTTCTTCCTTCTTCCAGCTTCCAGATTTCCAGGCCTTCCGCCCTGTTATGCATATATGCATATGAGCTTCCCTGTCTGTGACCCACAAATCCCTCTTTCGAAGGGTCATTTGAGTAATCAGGAATGAAGCCATCTAAAGAACTCTCAGATCTCTCTCTCTAGCCTGCATGCGAGCCATCTCTCAGAAACCAGTGTTTCCCCTGAACCCCATTAATTAAGCCAAGCTATGAACCACATATTAGAGGTGTGAGATGCATGACAAGAGGGAGACCTCCACACCCTGTCCTCTGAGAGCTTCCAGGCTCGTTCTGTGTAAACAAATGGTTCAAGTGGCAAATACTGAGAGAGGGAAAGCACCCCCCCCCCCAACCCACCCAGTTCTGTTGAACAGCTGGGAGCAGGGTAGAAGGCTATGTTCGAAATGGCTTCTGAGGATCTTTCAGGACACCAGGAGCAGTTCAGACCAGCAGATTAGAACGTGAACTCTGGAACAGTCCACACTGACTTCAGTTCCCAGCTCTGCCTCTCACTAGCTGTGTCACCATGGACAAGTTACTTAACCTCTCTGTGCCTCATTTTTTCATCCATAAAATAATATAAACTATATCCTAGGGTTGTTGTGAGGATTCAATGTGTTAATATGTGCAGAATGCTTAAAATACTGCCTGCCCACCACACAAAAAATACTACCTGACAGTAAATGCTATATAAATATTGGCTGTTATTATTATTTTCACATATTTTGTGTGAATGTATATAAATATCATCAATGTATAGCTATCCTTTTTTTCTTACTTGAGCTCACACTATACAGAGAGCCTAACTTGCTTTCCATATCAGCACATATAGATTTATCTTAAGACATTAACTTCAAATCAACTTTTTTTTTGAGAAATTTTATGACTTACCCCATCGGAGATTGGAGATGCTATGTGGTGGCACCTCTTCAAGATTGGATCTTGCTGTGGTTGACGAACCTATGTCCTCCAAAGTCTGAATTTAGGATCTCTATTCAGGCTATTTAGTTTATGAGAATTTTAGGTATTTGTTTTTTAAATCCGTATCAGGACACCTTATTCACTGTTTGGAGAAATCAGTGTATACTGATTTCTAGGCTGCTTGAGGAACTCGTAGGTAAATTATTGCTCTTCAATCCCTCTGACACGTAGGGTGGAAGGGAACTTGGCACCCTGTGTTTAAACACACATTTTAAGTCAAGTGTCAGCCTTATAAGACTTGTGCTTCTCCAGATTGGTGTAGTGTCTGGGAGTTCTGTCAGAAACAAAGCAAGAGGATCTTTTGATCTCTTGCTCCTCAGATGTGGGCCCTGGGTCATCAGGAAGAGGTGCTGGCCCTTCCTTGCTAGTGTTGTCCCTGATTCACCCCCTAGGAACAACAGATCTGGATCCAAGCCCAGGATTCTGTATCTCACAGTTATTTGGTATCTATGGCGGTACCCATTACACAGGTGTGTCCAAGGAGATGGAAGGGAGCAGGGAGAAAGGTGATGTCCACCCAGATGGGCTAGAAAGTCTGGTGGATGCCTGTTCTCCCACAAAGCAGATACCCCGTGTAACTCACACCTGGTACTGAGAGGCTGGCATGTTGGCACACCCCATAATGACACCGATCTTGGCCATGCTATTGGGGTAATTGGACTTTCAAGATGAACTCCCTGAACAATCTCACCACTGTGGCTGCACAAACGGGCTTTTCTTTACTAGCAGACGTCCATGTCTTCTTGCTCCAACTTTTTTTTCTTGAACAAACATATGTATTGTGGCCAATGCAAGGAAAATCCCACTCATCGTTTCGTTCTGAGTTGTTTCTGTCCTGGAACAATAGTCTAGTGTACCAGGGGCCCTCGAAAATCTAGTTTCCACGCCCGGGTCTAGTTTTGTGAATCTCCTTGGAAGACCCTAAGGCCAGGAAGCCATTGGTATTCCTGAAGGACCTCCTACCACCCTCCGTGACATCAGTGGCTTTGTATCTGATTGGCTGCTTCTCGCATTGCCAGAGGGTGAGCTACGAATGACTTTTGGGTTGTCACTGATTGGGTTGGAAAATATCCACAAATCGAAGAGCCTGTCTTTTCTCCCAGGAGGTGGCCTCTTCATTATGTAAGTGGGCATAACCAAGGGCCGGTATTCTTCTTTGAGCATCCACTTCCTTCAGGTAGAAGTGTGTCTCCAGGCAAGGCCAACAAGGAAATAAACACTTTCCAGGTGCCAAGTACGAGGTCAGGCACTTCACATTACTTTAATCTCATTCATCTCCTCAAAATCCTGTGAGGTTTTTAATCACTGACTCAGTGTGTATTAACTGAGAAATGTCCGTGTTAGGCTTAGACTACAGAATGAGGAACAAATCAGACAGTCTCTGTACTCATGGAGGTTACCACCGAGTAGAAAGTTCGTGCTGTTATATCCATGAAAGAGGAAACTGAGGTTCAAAAAATCAATACTTTCTCAAGGCCATACAGCAGTAGAGGGTGGAGCCACCCTGCAGACGCCTGTCTGAGTCCAAAGACTGTCCTCCTTCCACAATGCCATACTGCCTTCCTACAGGAAGCTTAATCTGTGGTTCCACTTAAAATATGAGGAAACATCTGGAATATTAGTTTTCAACCACATTTCAGACGTGGAAAGTGGAGCCTAAGGAATAGCCCAGTTGGCTCCTCACTGAGAGTGGGTAAGAGTAGAAAAGAATTGCTGATCTCAAGCATTTTGTTACCAGAATAACCCCACAGGAGAGACCGGGCTGAACTGGGATTTGTGTGGGCCAGACAGTGTAGGGGATTTATTTCCCAAGTTGGAGGACGGGACTCGAATCCTGGTCCAGCTCCGCATCCTCCCTTGAGTCCTGCTTGCTGGAGAGGTGCGGCATCTGGACGAGGATGTTTCCGGCTGGCCTGGAGCTCTACAGTGCCGAGGCAGTTAACGATTAAACAAGAAGCAGCCTTTGGCTACGAACCTAATGGTTTGGGTTCCAGGGCGCAGGATAAAAATATACAACTGGAAAGGCAAGCTCCCAATTAAGTGGAAGAGCTCGAGCAAGAGATGTTTCAATACAGTGTCGCCAGTGACCACACGCGGGCCTGCTGTCTCCTCAGACGGCCCCACTCTCCCCGCCCCATACTTAGCGTTGGCTCCAGAATCTTGTGGGGGATGTCAGCTGGCAGCACATAGGCTTTTTCTCTTTTCCATTCAAAGAAAAACTTGCTTGCCTTCAGCCCAGCAATTTATCTTCTTTAGCATCTCAGAAGAGGAGAGTGTCAGAACTAGAAGGGTCTTTAGAGATCCCTCTCATCGAGGCCAGCTCCCTGATTTAATGCTGTGGAAACTGAGGCCCAAGACAGGGGAAGTGACTTGACCAAAGTCACTCTGTCAGCTAGGTTATTTTTTGGCAGGGAGGAGATTAAAGTCGAGGTCGTCCGATGGCCTTAGCAGCGCGCCCCTCCCCCCATGGGCACTAAGCCGCCATTTGACAACATGCCAGTCACACGTCTTTTTCCTTTATCCCCCAAACACAGGAGTGCTCAGCCCTCCTCCTCTTTTACAGGAAAGGAGACTAAGGGAGTGCAAGTAATGCCCGCAGAACTGACAAGAACAGATGCCAGAAAGGGAACCACAGAATCCCAACCAGGCTTGGGCCTTCACCATCTGACCACATTCCCTCTCTAAGAACATGTTGTGGGAGGACCAAATTTGGCCTCCTCTGAGCTCCAAGCCTGCAACAGCCCTCCTAATGGCTCTACAGTTCCTGGCTTCCTCTTGCCACTGACTTTCCCCTCTACCACTGCCTGGGACAACCTTACAACTACAGTGACTTTGAGTCTTGCCAAGACAAGCCCCATAGTTACTTTCAGACTCAAGTTCTTGCCAAGCCTGAAATAGTAATTGCCTGAAGGATTCCAAAAAGCTGGGCTTTATCTGCAGCCGAGGCTCAGTAAATCAAAACACAGGTCTTATCTCCATATTCTCTCCTCTCTGTTGTGTGGTCTCCTAGATGAAAAATGTTACCTAATTGCCTAAAACAGCTGGCCTGAGGTTTAATTATTTCAGCTTGCTAACCTGATACTCTGGGCCAAGAAATTGGTACACAGGGAGTGGGTAATGCTCTTTACAGATCATACTTGTCCAGGTTCCCTTTGTGGGAAATGTTGATTTCAGCCACCAGAGAGAACTCCAGATTTGAATGCTATTAGCAATAACTGCATTTGTCTGGTGTTGGAACTCCTCCTCACCCATCTGAGGAACGGTTTGCCTAGGAAATGCCTTTAATCCTCTCCCAAACATTCCAGTGGCATGCCCTTCTGCACTCGTGCACATCTCAGCCTGCACTCCCTGTTCTGAGGCACAGGAGGGCCTACACCGCAGCCTCAAATCTGACTCTCGGCCCTGACGCCTGTGCCCTCACCTCAGAGGGCAACTGAGCCCGTGGAAGAGACGCACAGTGTCACTGGTTAATGACAGAGTCAAGATGACGGGCCAGTAAACCAATGATTCTACCTAATCCCAAGTCCTCTCGAGCCCCCCACTCCACGCTCCCCTTCGTGGGTCCTGGATTCTGACCAGGCCATATTTGGCCTGTAGTTCCCTGACCCCTGTCTCATGCCCCTTTGCCTTTGCTCATACCGTTCCCTGCAATGTCACCCTACTCACCCCTTCCCCTCACCACCTCTTCCCTTCTGTCTGCCAGATGCCACTTTATTGTCCTTCAAGAGGCACCTCCATGGCAACACCTTCTTAAAAAAAAGATTTTTTTTTTTTGTCAGAGAGAGAGGGAGAGTGAGAGCACAAGCAGGGGGAACGGCAGGCAGAGAGAGAAGCAGGCTCCCCGCTGAGCAAGGAGCCCGATGCGGGGCTCGATCCCAGGACTCTGGGATCATGACCTGAGCCGAAGGCAGATGCTTAGCCGACTGAGCCACCTAGGCGCCCCCATGACAACACCTTTACCCAACCTCCTCCTTCAGGCCTTGGGAGGCTCAGGGGTTCCCATGGCTAACCTGGTGACTCCACCTCCCTTGTCCACCTATTTCTCTGTTTCACTGAACTTCTTCGGGAGCAGGACTTTCCATCTTTTCGTCTGTGATTCTCTGGGGCTTAGAACAGTGTTTGGTATATAGTCAGTGCTTAGCCAATGTGTGCTGAATGAGAGGTGTATTTCGGGGCAGGGGGGACCTAAGATGTCATTCTTAGAGCGGCAAAGATAAAATCATGGGGCCGTATATACTTAATGTCTGATAAAAGAAAAAAGGAAGGGAGGGAGGGAAGGAAAGGGAGAAAACAAACAGAAAAAAGGAGGTGACTTCTTCAGGAAAGAACTCCAGGCCCTCTGAATGGTGTGGCTCTCTTCTTCATCAGACACCTGCTCAGGCTTACACGCCCACCTGAGTCTGCTGTGCTGGATTCCTCGGGGTAAGACACAGCAATTCCTGCCATTTAGGCTTATTAAATTAACAGTTTCGACTGAAATTATGTTTAGCTGTTTTCCCCTAAGGAATTCCCCACGTATGTGATCGATCTGTGCAAGAAGCCAACTCTCCAGCCATTGCCTGTCCTTCTGTGAAACTGCTCGGATATGATCCAAAACACCTTTTTCACGAGGACACTCGTGAGACCGTTCAAGTTCGGGAGACGCGTGTACAATTCTGAGATGGGTGTAGCATGTATAAAAACTGCTTTCCCTGCTTTATTTTCTTAAAAATTTCAGGTTTCTGATGAGTAGCATCTTCTCTCTGAGTTTAATATATTTATATATGAAATCCATTATATTATATTTAGCCATTTTCCTCCAGGTATTTGCTCAGTGTGTGCATTTATTGCCAGGCTTCTAAGAAGCTTCTGTTCCACCTCTTCCTGCCACCCTCATTAGCTCAGGACAAAGCCAGTGGACCAGTGGGAGAGGGGCCTCCTCACCAGAGCCCACCCAGAGGTGACCTATAGATAGAATAGGATGTCATAAAACAAAATAAAGGCAACACTGCCTAAGTAATAGGTCATGTGCTTTTACTCTTTCACTCATTCATTTACTGACGGTGTCATTTTCACTATCAGCAAAAAGCCTTTCTTAATCACCTGTTTGTCTGTGGGCCTGTGCTGAGCCTGATGAACTGAGGGGGAACCTCGCTTGTCAGGCGCCAGGCCAGGCAGTGTCCAGTCTCTGCTCCTGGGCAGCAGCTGCCTCCTCTCTTCCTCCCCTGGTGTCGCAGCAAAATGTGGTCTTTCTTGAAGTCCACCAGGGCAGCACTGGCCCCCTTCCCATTGTCATCGGCAGCCACATCCTCCCCTCCTCCCCAGATGGCCAGTGTGGCCATTGTAGCACCAACATGGGCCAGACAGCTTAATACCATGGTGAACCACAAACGGACAGAAGGTTATCGCCCAAACTTCTCCCCACCCTGCCGTGAGGCGGCAGCCCTGAGTGGGATTTCGGAGGAGCCCTCCTGCTCTGAGGACGTGTGCTGTTTCCAGCCAGTTGTCCACCTGCAACTTTCTGCTGCTGTTAGCAGATTCATCTCCCGTTAGTAGAGTCCAGCTGGGGGACCTTTGATGTTGGTCCCATAACGTTAAATGTTAACTCTAATTTCTCTTGGCCCTTGCAGGGGAGTGCATTCCTGCTGTCGGCATGACAATAGGCACAGTTCTATGGACTGTGTTCTAGCTGACCACCTCAGCAATTGCTTTCTCTCCCGTGGTGACGCAAAAAGAGCTTTGTACCGTGCCTCATGGAACTTGGGTTTGGACCTGGTTCTGCCAGGTCCGTGTGACCTTGAGCCAGTCCATTCTCTTCTCGGATCCTCATTTTCCTGCTCTGGGTGGGGATGGAGAAGGGCTAGCAGGACCCTGAAACCCTCCCACCTCTAAGTCTGAGATTCCAAGAATTGGAGACGCAGTTATTCTAATTCCTGCTTCTGCTCTGGCCCTACTTCGCTCGCCAAACGGTTCTTCTCCATGTGCACATCTTGAGAGTTACCCATGACCTGTGGATACGAGTAATATAGAGGGAACCTCGGGTCATTCTGATGATTTGAACCTGAACTCCTCAGAGAGCTTTTTGTTCTAATAAAAAGGCATAATATTGGCGATATGACACCCCCTACATCAAATTCAATCTTATTAAGGAAACCTTAGAACTCAGACCTACAGTCTGGCCTTATAGTTTACAATTCTGCCAGGATTGGTATGAAGAATCATTATATCTATTTATTTATTCCACTGTCAGAACGTTGATGCTACATTTTCATATTGCCTCTGTCACTAAAGATTATAATTAAATAATCTGTCAAATGTATTGATCATTTTCTTATAAATTTGCTTGATATGCTGTACAGGCCTTTTGTTGTTACAGTATATCACAGGATTAAATTCAAAAGTTTGCCAGGCCATCTAGGTCTGTTTAAGAGATCTTTTCTTTTCTTAATAAACCACAAATTTTTGATGGCTTGTCATTTTGACATTGACTAAAGTAATTTCTTCTTCCTCTCTAGTGCAGTACCATCTCTCTTTTAGCCTTTTGTCAGACTAAATAGTTATAATTCCATTAAGAGGAAAAGTAGTGTGTATCTTTGAAGGTGGGGTTTGAAACGTCTCTTTCTGCATGAACTCATAGTTTTCAGAGAACAGTCTATTTTTATATGCATTTATTATGAGATATTTTCCAAAGGAAAAATATATCTTTATAATTTTTCTAGCTTTCAGTTCAGTACAGAAGTGGCAAAGAAGAGTACATTTATTAGCCAACTACTGTATTTCTAAGAGTTCTAGAAATGAGACTCAGTCCAACTTATTAGATGAGCTCTAATCAGATAGTAAGTAGGCAAGGTAGGAATTGAGAGAAGAGAGGTGTTTCTGGATTAGGTTATGAGAGCAGGTGTGACAGTAAAGGTGTGTACAGAACTATCCCAGGGTACCAGCGGCCAAGGATGGCAGCAGAAGGAATAGGAAATGAGAGACAGATGGGAAAACCTCTGGGATACTATAAGACACGCCTATATCTCTGATGTTTACCTATCTAGAGTCATTCTGAAATGCTTATTACACTCTTGTTACACTGAAGTCCATTATTATTATTTTTTTAAAGATTTTATTTATTTATTTGACAGAGAGAGACATAGCGAGAGCAGGAACACAAGCAGGGGGAGTGGGAGAGGAAGAAGCAGGCTTCCCGCAGCAGGGAGCCCGATGTGGGACTCAATCCCAGGATGCTGGGATCATGACCTGAGCCGAAGGCAGACGCTTAACGACTGAGCCACCCAGGCGCCCAAGTTGTCCATTATTTTTAAATCCAAGGCCCTAGATGTTTCCCAAAAGAAGGGAAAAAATAAGACCTTTTCTATTTTGGCAGACCAGGAAAAACAACTGGCCATTTTCATACATCTATACTTTGCTTCATGGGCCTCGAGAAACAATTAGCAAATGAAATTTAAAAGTCTATGTAATATATTTATGATATCCGCACAGGGAAATTCCAGACATAGTGAACTGGGAGAAAAGGGGAAAAATGAGAAAACAAGATGTACCTATAACTGATGTTTATTGATCTCTGATTCTGTGCTTGGCATCTTAGAGTTTTTCATAGTTTGTCTCCTGTAGTCTTTACATTGACAGTACAGTATTTTTCCTGTGTTCCAGAGGAGGAAGTTTGAGCTGTTAGCTGCCCATGGTCTCACAGCTAGTAACCCCAGGCCTTCAAAATCTGTCTCCCACACTGCTCTACTATCGTCTTTAGATTGTCTCTCCAACGTCTTCTTCAGCAAGCCCCTAGAATTTTATGATATTTTAGGAGGTATACATAAGATGCAAGATCACTTTATGATGAACATCTGCTATGTGCCGGTCACTTTCTAGGTGTAATTCCAAATTCTTATGGCAACTCTGCACAAATAGATAGGTTCATCTTCATTGTTCAGACACAGAAACTGAAGCCCAAAGTGATAAGGCAGATTGCTCCAAGTACATAGCTAGCACTTGGCAGAGCTGGAAATCTTTGGCTCTAAACCACAGTTTTCTTCTTCCACAGCAGCCCATCTCTTCCTGCACAGCTACACTTCAACCCAAAAAGTCTTGGGTTCCTCATTTGTCCTTGGGACTCAGAGCCAGGGAACACTGGTGAAGGAAAATATTGGATGTAAGTTCTTTTTTCATCCCCGTTCTCCTCTGCTTTTCTTAAGTCACAAAACCTTTACCTGCTTTAGTGACGGGACCCAGAGAGTATAATTAGACTTCTTCTAATATTTGCTTTGGGTGTTTCATATGTTTTGTTAATAGGCAGAGAGGATTTCTTTAATCTGCCTGAAACATGTGTAATAAACTCTTCGGTCATAATGATAATAGATCACATGTGTGTAAGGCTTGAACATTTATGGAAGGCTGTCACATACATTATCTCCGATGATCCTTAAAGCATGCTGTGATACAGGCAGGAATTATTACTATTAGTTCATTTTACAGATTTTTAAAAAGAGGCCCAGAGAATTTAATACTTTCCTGTATCAAAGGAGACTAGAACTCATGTCTTCTGAATCCTTAATCTAATGTCTTTTGGCCTCCTGTCATTTTTCCCAAAGCATAACTAAAATTGTGGCATCTTCAGTTTCCCTTTTTGTGTTCACTTGTTTAAAGTAGGCTGTCAGTTTCCTTCTAGCATCCAGTACTCTGGATAGACGTATGAAATTAAATGGCCACATTTCACTCACCCAGAGGAGGATGGAGCAGTAACAAAAAGGAAAGATGCCGGTTATATTTGACTGAGAGATACAACCTTCCTCTCCCACCCTCCTCTCCCTGTATCCATCCACCTCTGTCTTTTGGGGGAGCTCATGACCCCCATTTTCAAAGAGCTTGGTTGTGGTCCTGAGCCAGGAGGAAGCACATGAGCAAAAGCAGTGGTTGTAAGTGGCTGATGACCCCCAACAAAAGGCCATTTGGCCTAGGGTGTGGGAGGCTTGGGCCAGGCAGCCCTTTCCTCCTGGGGGTCATCTGGATAGCCCTGCAGACCAGTAGGCTCCCTGTGCTTTCAAGAAACCTTGCTCTGCTGAGTGTCACTCGGTTGGTGTTTGGGCCTTGTTATAAGGAATTCTTCATACTGGGGCAGCTCTCGGAAGAACAACCAGCAGATTGTCCCTGTGGCTACTCTAGGCTACGAGAATCAGCCTGGTATAGTGTTCTTCATTCTGGTCCAGGCTTTGGCTGGAAGAGAAGAATAGTAGCGAGATCCCCTAGAGGGCTGGGTGTTTGGTCTCGCAGCCTTCAGCTGAGTTTCCTCATCAGTAAAATGTGGCTAATCACTCCGATTCCTGCTTTATTTCCTCAGGTTATGATTATGAGGCAAGAAGGAGCTCATGTGAAAGGCACTGTGCTCATTCTAAAGCCCCCTCAAATGCAAGGGACTCACTCTGAGGGAAGGTGCTAGTCTCTGAAAGATGGTGTTTTAGGGGAGCTGCCAAACTGAGCAATTTTTAAGAACAGAAAGAATTCTTTCCTCTCATCACTCTTGGTGAGGATCAGTACTGCCTACTGGGGTTACACCCATCCCTCCAAGCCTTCCGCCATCCTCCTAGAAATGAGGTTGTAACTCAGCCATGATCTGGCTGGGACATTTCTCCAGCCTGAGGCTTGGCCAAGAACATGGCCTTGCTGTGCTTCCCACTCTGCTTTCCTTTCTTCTCCCTCTCTCCAGCCTCCACTTCATTTCAAACAAGTGAGTTGTGTCAGTTAGTTTTCTAAGGAGGTTTTTCCAGCCTCTTTTTTTTTTTTTTTTTGTCCTTGACCATAAAGAACTCCCAGTTACTCAAAGCTGAAAATAAAATTTGGCCAGAAGTAGGCTGAGAGTATAGTCTCATTATTGGTGTTGATATTTTTAAGTCTCTCTTAAAAAAAAAAAAAGGGCTCTGGGAGAAAGGGGGGATTTGTCATGGAATGAATATCTGTTTGAGTCCCCCAGAGTGAGGACTTTACATCTTTTCCTGAAAACAAGGCGCCTTCCTTCTTTTCAGGGAGAGTTGTGGCTATTTTGATGCCTTTTGAAAGCACCACAATTAATTTGATTGAGCTGCTAAGCAGTTGATTTTAAAAAAAGAAAAAGGAGAAGAAAAAGGATAATAGTCACATGGACTTAGCATCACATGGGGAAATTCGCTGTAAGCCAGCGGTCTTTTAGACAGCTGATGACCACGGGCCAGATTGTTCATTTCACAAAAGGGAGTCTTTTAAAGATGAGAAGACTTTTGTCTAGAGCCCAAACTTCCCCAGGGGAAAGGACTCATTTATAACCCATTCTGATGATTTTTTTCCTCCTAAACCTCACTGGTTAATATGAATATATGTGGAACACTGAGCTACACCATGGAAATAAGTAATGCAGTAAGAGATTGGCTAGCGGGAGTTCTAGCTCTGGGTTCCGCTCTCTGCTCGGACACTCCCAGGGAAGCTGGGGAGTCAGTCACTGGAGTGGCCTTGAGCTGCCTCGGGTTTTCTACTCTGTAAAAATGAAGCAATAAACGGAATCCTTCCTACCTTGGAGGATCGTCTTGGAAGAGAAAAAAAATAGTTGATGTAAAAAAGGGCTTAAGAAATATCTGAGATGTTCTCAAAGTTACAAGCTTGAAAGGTGTGCAGGGGAGGTGAATTTGGGGAGAGTCTTGGTGACCAAGGTCCCCCGTTCCTTCCTCCATATGGCGTCTCAGTCAAAAGGTGGGTGTGCGTTTCCTTAGTAGACCCCACTTCCCTCCGAGGATTCAGAGACAATTCATCACCACGGTGCACAGTCGTCAGGAAGGAGGAGGCCCATCTGCTGTTCCCCACTGCTTGTCAGCTCTCCAGCAGAAGCAGGCAACCCTCGCTTACCCTTCAGCCCCTTGGTCCCTGTGTGAGTTTGTTGGTCCTTTGCTTCTCCTCTTTCCCAGACTACCTTTTCCCTTCTCGTTTGCATATTCCTCCCAGAGAAAAATGATAACTTGCTGTCAAAGCTTGGTTGAGAGATAAGACTAGAACTGTTAGTTCTGCAAGGTGTCTGGGGTGTTTTCATCTTGTACACCTTAGTTTTCAACTGGAATCCTCATGCTTCTTCGGCAAGGGCCTCCCTCCTCTGTGTCCCCAGGGCACTCTGCATCCGCCTCTGCTGGAGCTCTTAGTACACAGGGCACCCTGTGGGTTCTCTCTTCCTACAGGCTGACAGCCCCTCCCTTCCATATCTGCATCTCCCCAGGACCCGACCCATGCTAAGCACTCAATAAATGTTTCAATGAATGAATAAATGAATGAATGAATTAGAAATGAAAAGGACCAGGGCGCCTGGGTGGCTCAGTCGTTGGGCGTCTGCCTTCGGCTCAGGTCATGATCTCAGGGTCCTGGGATCGAGCCCCGCATCGGGCTCCCTGCTCCGCGGGAAGCCTGCTTCTCCCTCTCCCCCCTGCTTGTGTTCCCTCTCTCGCTGTCTCTCTCTCTCTCTCTCTCAAATAAATAAATAAAATCTTTAAAAAAAAAGAAATGAAAAGGACCTAAGGTACTTCCAGCCCAACCTCCTTCATTGTACACATGATGTAAACCAAAGCCCACAGCTGCTGTGTGTATTGATCAGGCAGAGGAAACTAGAACTGGGATTAAGTATATTTTTATTTAAATATATATTTACACACACCTGGGTGGCTCAGTCGGTTAGGAGTCCAGCTCTTGGTTTCAGCTTGGGTTATGATTTCAGGGTCATGGGATCGAGCCCTGCATCGGGCTCTGCGCTCAGCACAGACTCTGCTTAGGGCGCTCTGTCCCTCTCACTCTGCCCCTCCCCTCCATTCTCTCTCTCTCAAATAAATAAATAAATATATGTTTTTTTAAATTCTTATCTTAAAGCCCCTTTCCACTAGGGTCCCATTGTGAGCACTTTGCCTATGCCTTTGAAGTACCCATTGCAGCTGAGTTACTGGCTGGAGGTTCTCGAATGTTTGACTCCGTGTCCGTGGACCACAGCACAAGCCGCAGGCTCCTGCATGGCTCTGCCGTGTTCAGGGAGTGGCAGAATCCTGGTCTCTGGGCCAAGTGGAGACCGTGGTAAGGAGCTCTCAGCCATACAAACAGCGCCCTGACCTTTTCATGTCTGTCGGCGCTGACTGCCAGCCTCCACCCTGCCCCCCACTCACTCGAGCAGCCTCACCCTGCTCTGCCCTGCCTGGTTCTCAGGCCTCACAGGGGCAGGAAGGGTGACCCTCTGCCCCGGGCGCTGGGCACTACCCAGAGGGTGGTGCTCCATTCCTGGGAAGACCTCCGTTGGCTCCCCCCGAGGGCTTTGCAGAGCAACAGGGCTACACACCAGTTCATTCTTGGTCAGTGGCAGGCACATTTCACACTAAATTCCGCCCTGTGGGGCTGTGTCTAATTGGACAAATTTGAACAACAGGCAGCATAGCCTCTGCAGCAAGAAACGTTGATATATGGTCCAGGCAGGGGACTCAAATCTTAAAGTGACAGGGCTTCCTTTTCAAAAACTGACTGGCCGGATTCCAGGAGTCACAGGCCTGACCCGCAAGAAAGAGATGGGCCAACTCTACCAGGCAGGGGCTCTTTTAGGAGGTGTTTTTGAAAAGAGTGTCTCCATTTCTCCTGGTGTCTTTGGCAGGATAAATGGAATAGGGTGGTCCCCAGGGCCTGTCACGTGGGAACCAGTCATGCTGAATGCTTCTCCCACCAAAAAACTCACAGCATCTGATTAAATCTGGTTAACATATAGAGCAAGGAAACCTTGACAGAAAAAAATGGAAAAATCATGTTGTCGTACATTACCAAGAACCCACCATTCATGAGTTCAGCATCCATCAGGTATCTCTGAAATGTTGCTGTGTGTACTATTCAGTGTGCTAGGCGTGGACACAGTGGAGCTTGTGAAGGCTGTGGTCCAGGGAGGAAAAAAGACACAAATCAAATAACCTCACAAATAAACATAATTATAAATTGTGTGAGGTGTAATAGAGGAGAAATTCCACGTGGTATAAGAGCAGATAAAAGCGGTATTCGAGAAGAGTTTCCCTGAGGAAGTCACATTTCAGCTAAGCCCTACGAGGTGAGTTAAGTCAGCAAAGGAGGCAGGGGTGAGGGAGGTGAGGAGAGTGGTCCAGGTGAAAGACGGCCTGTGTGGCTACAGCTCGGTGTCCAGAGGGGAGAACAGCATGGGGCCGGGCTATGGGGCCTTACTGTTCACATGGAAGATCTCAGTCTTCCTCTAAAAGCAATGGGAAATATGTTCACAACAGAGAGTCGTATTTGAGTTCTGGAAAGATCATTCAGGAAGCAGACTGTTCCGGAAGTCCAGTAGGAGGTGATGGAGTGGATTAGGCTGGGATCAATAATAGCAGTGGACAGATGCAGGTGATAGTTAGGAGGTACGATCATCAGGACCTTGTAATGGCATCAGCAGGGGAGGGTGGGAGAGGAGGAGATGGTAGGGATGGTCCCAGGTTTTCTGACTTATTTACTCTTTTTACTTCATTCACTGAGGGTTGCCGGTCATGTGGAGAAGGGGGTTCGGGCCCATTGAGTTTCCAGGGAGATGTGTAGAGGTTGACTCCACATCCGTAGAGTTGGATCTGTGAGTCTTCACAGAAGAGATGTCTGGGCTAGGCATGTCCCTGGAGAAGGACAGGGAGAATGATGATAAACTGATGGAATCCCATAACGTATTTGGAGAGGCAGTGGGACTACAGAGTCAAGGAGATATTCACAAATGAGTAGAGTCAATGTTGGAGAAGAGAGATGAGCTCATGTTTGGAGTTGGATGACAGCCGGGGGGGGATGGAGCAGACAGAACTGCCCAAGGAGCTCTTGCAGAAGAGATGGTCAGTTCACAGCAGGTTAACCGTGGCCACTGACTTTCTTTGAAGTTTGTAGCGCTTGTTCAGATGCTGTTGGTGGGAACATGGCAAGCCCCCATTGGCTTGTTTCGCCACATCCTGTTCCCTGAATGAGTCTCTGACAGGGTAAGAACACTAGAGCTTCTGCAGTCTCCTTGGGAGCAAGGGGGAGGGCTGGACAGCAGCCAGATGCCCCCTTCCCATTCTGCTAGAGTTCCCTTATTGCCCACCTTGGCAGAAAGGAAAGGTCCAAACGATATAACCCTTCTTACATCCCACGCCTAGGAGTTAGGGAAGGTGAAAAGGGGAATTCTTGTCAAGAAATCCATGAACAGAGGACACATTTCTGTCCTTTGCATCTGCTGTGGCTTATCAGCGTGTACTCAACACACAGCAGGTGTACTTATCGGCCCAAAGTGAGTCCCCTTCTGAGCCCTCAGCTCATCGCTGGTGCTCACAAGAGCTTTGTCTGCCCATAATTGAACCCGTGATGGGTTTGGGTGGGGTACTTTTTTGGTTTGTACCAAACCGGCCTTTTCCATGTATCATCCTATGCTGGCCTGTTTCTTTAGCATGTTGGACTGATCTTCTCCATATGTGTCTCTGGTTTGGCATGTGCATCCCGATCTCCCATGAGTAGGGTGAGGGAGAGTTGCTGCCCAGCCCGCCCGGCTCTGGAGCTAGGTCGTTGGTTGGCTCTCTGAAGAGCGTAGCCCCCGTTAGGCTCTGTGGAGAGGCACCCAGATGGGCTTCTCTTTGGAGTTTAGTGGGGCATGAGAAGAGGGCATTCTTTGAGCAACTTCTGCCTGGTGACCCACCTGGACCAGAGTCTCACTAGGACAGTCGGCCTCAGGTATGCCCAGCTTCAGCCAAGCAGCGCGTGGCTCTCAGGTAAAGAATGCTCTAGGCCTTGAACTTCTTGCTCTGACTACCAACGTCCTCTCCTCCCGTCCCTTCACCATGCTAGAGATGAGCTTCCTTCCCCAGCAGGATGGGGCCCTTGCTCACCGGGTCTGTGAGAGCAAATTGATTGATTGATAGGGCTTATGGCTACAGAGCAAAAGGAGGGAGAACAACCTGACAGCAGAAAAAGAAACCTCATGTGAAGAGTATGTTCTAATTCTGCAGTTTTTTTCAAATTCGTGGCTTTCATGAATCCCCACAACCACCCTGTGAAGTAGGAATTATTCTCCTACACAGAGGAGGCGCGTTGCAAGTAAGAGGCAGTGAGAGAGCCAGGACTCTATCCTGGCTTCCTGACCCCAAGTTCAGTGCTCTTTCTAAAGCACAGCACTCCCCAAACTTCTGTCCCTGCAGCCTCGTGTCTCTTCGAGGGAGCGTCCCATCAGGGTGCTTTTTTGGGCTCTTCCTGTCTCCCTGGTGCCGCCTCACACCTGTGTCTGGACCTGGGTGGGCATGGGGCAGGGGGCAGCCTGTGTGAGCCTCGGAACAAAATCTCAGTGAGGGGAACAAGAGCAGTTACTGCGCAGGGAGCCGCCAGCCCCCGCTGCTGTGGCTGGTGCTCTGGCCAAAGCTCCATCTTCAGAGGGGTTTGTGCCCGGCCGCTAATCTCCACCTGTGATCTTCAGAAGGCACCGGTTCCCATCAGGCAACAGTTGTCCCTGACCTCAAGCCAGGCCCAGGACAAACTGGAGGCATTTGGGGAGACAGATGGGCGTCTGCCTCATCATCCCCGGTAGCATTCCTTCCTCTCGGCCCACTCCCTGCCGCCCCCCAGCCCTGGCCAGTCCCACGCATGCCGCGCGGTTCCTTCCTCCTGAGCCTGAGAGCCCCTCTTCCACCACTAGACTAGCTATCCAGCTCTATTAAGTTCCCGAACCTTTCTGGTGCTTTATCTCCCTGATTGAGAAATGAGGTCAGAATATATAGATGCATTCATCAATTCTTTCATTTATATTAACTCAACATATGATTTGATGGGCCCCCATGATGCCGATTATAGGACCCCAGGCCCTAGAGATTCAGAACGGTAATCAGATACAATCTCTCTGCCCCCCAGATGTTCAGGATCTAGCAGGGCAGACAGATGTACATACAGATGATCATGATACAGTAGAAGAATCAACAAAGTGCTTCCCAGCTCCTATCAAAGTGATCTGCATTGAAGGCTGTTGAGGGAAAGAGAATGTGGGGATCGTTCCTTTCTGGAAGTCACAGAAAAGCATGTGGGAGACAAGGGTGAGCTGGATGACTTTGGGCAAGTGGTGTAATTTCCCTGAGCCTCGGTTTTCTTATCTATAAAATGGGATGATAACGCCTACGTTACAGAGTTTTATTGTAAAGTTAACGTAGAATGTATTCAAGCATCGAGCCAATGCCTTAAATGTAACAGGTCATAGAGAGCAAAGGTGCCACAAAGAATATTGAATTGTAATTTTTGAAAAGTAAGTGTCACAGGGACAACTCAGAACAGCATGTGGTATTTATTAGTGCCCAGTAAACGCCTGACCCATTTATGGGACTTGGCCCCAGTTCCTGAGGCTGCAACCTCTACCGCACTCTGGGCTTCCCGAGCAGAAGTCGGTGGGCAGAAGTTGGTAGAAAGAACCAGAGCCTGCTTCCAGTGCAAGAGCTCACTCAAGAGTGAAGCTCTAGGGGCGCCTGGCAGGCCCAGTTGGTGGCACGTGCAACTCCCAATCTCGGGGTCGTGAGTTTGAGCCCCGTGTTGGATGTAGAGATTACTAAAAATAAATAAATAAATAGATAAACTTAAAAAAGACAGCAAAAGAATAAAGCTCTAATGGCCCCAGCAGTATCACAGCACAGACCACAGAGTTCCTCTTCAGACACCTCGTCTTGTAGACATACTGCCTTTTCAGCCCGTTTCTTTCTCTCACCAAGTGGGCACAGGCAAACCTCCCTTTGGGAGGCCCCCTTTTAGTCATTAAAATCCTCAGGCCTGTGTGTGCTCAGCAAATTCCTCGCAGAGGTGGAGAGGGGCACAAGCCCTTCTGGCCCAGCGTGCCGAGCCCTGCTGCCCAGGGCTGGTTCCCAAGAGGCCCCCAGTCAAGGCACCGGATTTTTTTGGAAATACCTCTTCTTTCGCTGTCACCTAGAACAGCTCTTCTTGCCCTACATCCTTGACATAATAAGAAATAAGCAGAGTAGGCTCTGGTCTCCTTCGCCGGGCTTCTGACAGGTGTTTCTTTAGTTGCTTCTCTGAATCCCATGCAATGAGAAATGCAAAGACGCAAGGAGGGACCATCTGAGCAGCTGTGTCCCCACCAACAGTGATTTGTGCTAATTAATTATTACTGACGTGATGAAGGAAGGCTAATTAAATGACTCTTTGCCCTTCTGGGCCTCCGTGTCCTTGCCTGGAAAACGGGGGGGAGTAATAATACCTCATAAAGCTCCTGTTAAGGATTAAACCGCGTACCTAGACCAGCAGCCCTACACATTCAAGGTACTCCGTACTTGGTACTTGGTAGTTCTCATTCATCTGCCCCCTCAGCGACCAGATATTGACTGGGGCTTCCTGTGGACAAGACTCTGCAGTGGGCCCCGGGGTACCCCAGTGAGAAGCTCAAGCAGTCAGGAAGCTATCCACCCAGTCTGGGAGGGAAAACAGACATTAAACAAATCATTGTGTTGGGAATTCATGGCCCTTCATAGTGACTGGAAGAAAGGGAGGAAAAGCAACTTCGGGCTGTTTTTTCTTCTCAGAAGCCCACAAACTCCAGTCTGGCCAGAGTCCCGAGGCTCTGGGAGACTGGCTGGAGAGTGGGCCCTGGAGAGGTCACCGCCTAGGCTGGCAGCTGTGGTGGCTGCCCAGATTGACAACTGTCTTCAGACCTCCCTCGGGGCCCGGGGGGCTGCCCAGATCCCACCTCCTCTCTGTGTCCTGCTCAGATGCAGGGCTTGTCAGCTTTCCTGATGCGAGCGAGGCTCCAGGGGCCTTGCCCCAACGTGCTGCTCTGGATCAAGGCCTCGCTAAACTCCCAGCTCCCTGGTTTGCAAAGCAAACTTCAGCCTTGTACTATTTACCTTGGCAAGTCTGGGACCAGATTGATGATCTGTAAAGTGGATTTGTTATTTGGCTGTTTGCTTTGGCAGCTCTTGAAAGTGCTTTGCTGATTACAGTCCCAGATGTCATTGCATACATTACCCTGCTCTATAACGGGGCTTTGAACGCTTTAATTTGAACTACAAATACTATTAAGCTTTTTGCACCTCTTCTGCCTTTAGTTCTTGGATATTAAATATCAGAACAGACAGCCTGCGTTTCCTTAGGCTTCTTTCCCATTGTCTTTGTCAGCCTCCTCCTATAGAGAGCTTCCAGCTTGCCTCCCATTCTTGGTAGGTCTTTCTAGAAACCTTACCCACCTATGCCCCCTCCACCCCCCCACACTACTGCCACACCCAGCTTCCCTGGCAGCAGCCTTGCCAATTTTTCCCTAACGGATAATCTGGCCTTTGAGTTTTGGAGGTACACCGTGTGTATGTTCCAAGTCTGGCTTGCCCACACTCCCGGGCCTGAGTACTTTGTACTAATGCTCTGTTTCACTCACCCACAAGGAGTTTTCCTCTGTCAGCTTTTTGTTTGTTTTAATGTTACCCACAGCATTCTTTGGGGGAAGGTAGTTTGGGGGCATGAACACGTCACGTCATTTTGCCCACAGTGGACAGGGGTCTCACAAAAAAGGCCCAACGTCACACAGAAAAGGCAGCAGCAGAACCCAAAGTAAGTTTTATACTTTCCTAACTCAGAGCTCAACTCGGGCTCCCTTTGTCACACGTTGTTTAAAATCGCCTCACCCGGGTGGAGTAGGGAGGAGAGGGGTGTCAGACTCTTGAAGTGGGGGCAGTCACTGGTTCATGTATCTCTGGAGGTTATTGGTAGAGAGTGCGGTGTTCCCGGCTAATGGTGGGGCATATGACTCCGTGTTCTCCAAGGTAATTGCTTCTTCCTGTTGTAAATAAACCATTAGCCAGGTCCTCGCCTCAGGAAGCAATTTAAGGCCCAAGGGAGGTAGCCAAAGAAGTCAGCTTGCAACCTCCCAGATGGGAGGCTCAGCCTTACCCAGCGCCAGCGCCCTCAGCCCCAGGCCTTCCCCTTGGAGTAAGAAAAAGCTCCCGTCATCGTCCTGCGGAGCTCCTGACAGGCTGCCCTTGGCCCTTGATTTGCCAAACTCCGTGTGAACTGCCTCTGTTTTTGTTACTCTCCAAAGAAAATCACTATTTCTAATCCACCTAAACTAAATACCGGGGGGGACTTTTTTGTTGGTGTTATTTTTTTTCCTTTTTCTTATTTGCTCTCCCTCGTTAGAGGTCATTTTCTGTCCATTCCCTGTTCCTCTGGCCTTAAATATCTACAGGGTTCTTAGCTGAGGCCTTTCAGCATTTCACAGGGCTTTAGAGATGGAAAAAGTCTCCCTAGTATCAACAATCGGTGGAATACCTATGTGTATTTCTGTTCATTCTTTTTTTTTTTTTTTTTTAAGATTTTATTTATTTATTTGACAGAGAGAGAGAGAGAACAAGCAGAAGGAGTGGCAGGCAGAGGGAGAGGGAGAATCAGGCTCCCCGCTGAGCAAGGAGCCCAGTGTGGAGCTCCATCCCAGGACCCCGGGATCATGACTTGAGCCGAAGGCAGACACTTAACCGACTGAGCCACCCTGGCGCCTCATTTCTGTTCATTCTTATGCAACCCTGCAAGGAAGCTCCTTCCATCCCCATTCTACAGCTAAGGAAACCATAGGCTCAGTGAGGACCCTGCTCCACATCACACTTCTGTGGCACAATTAAGAAGGAAGCAGCCAGGGCGCCTGGGTGGCTCAGTTGGTTAAGCGACTGCCTTCGGCTCAGGTCATGATCCTGGAGTCCCTGGATCGAGTCCCACATCGGGCTCCCTGCTCGGCAGGGAGTCTGCTTCTCCCCCTGACCCTCCCCCCTCTCATGCTCTCTCTATCTCATTCTTTCTCTCAAATAAATAAATAAAATCTTTAAAAAAAAAAAAAAAAAAAAAGGAAGCAGCCAGATTTGTGTGATTCCAAAGCTTGCACTCTCTGCCGGGTGGCCTCTCCCCCCTGCTTCTACTCTATCCCTCCTTCTGTGGAAGGTCTGAGTTCTAACTTAGGGACTATAGTATCCCTTCTATGTTGTAAGTACCGGGAAGGTGAATTCAGTGTTACACTTAATTTTGTTTCCTGGTGACTAGTACCGGACCTGGCTTGTCTTGGACGCCCAATAAATACTTGTGGGATGAATAACCTAAGTCCACTGAAGTGGTTCTGCTTTTAAGCAACTGTAGCTTCCCTGTGGACAGTCTCTACGTCGAGGGGGGAGGGACTTCAACTTCACAGTATTTCAGTTGAAGAAGTTAATTCACTCTGTGAGTTTACTTTAGGAATAGAGATTATTGCAGTATTTTTGGCCACCACTCTCAAATTTTCCTAAACCTTTACTATAATAAGCAAATTGAGCAGATTAAGGACATACTTAACTGCCAAATGGTGTTCTGAACTGTGTAAAGTTACTCAGGGTGGCTCCCCACCCCCCATATAAAAGATTGTGTGGGTTCTGTGAACTTCTCTGCTTTTTTTAGCTCTTCCTGTTTTATTGTGTTTGAAGTATCTTTGTGGTGACCTGTTGGGTTAGGGTTCTTCCATATGGAAGTGTTTCTTTAACTTTTTAATCATTTCTTTTGGGAAGTGGAGGGTTAGGGGGTAGCAGATGTTTTTCTGGCATTGTTTGCCGAGTGGAGGTAGGGGCTTTGGGAGCTGTGAGTCAGGCTAAACCCAGCCTGAGAGGAGAAGGCCCATTCTGGGCTGGGAGGCGACCCGGCACCACTGGATCTGGCAAACCAGCCTACGTGGGAGTAGATCCTTCTGCCCTCACCCTGACTAATGCCTTTCCCATTTCCCAGGAAGAATACATTTTCCCTTGTGACACTGAGAAAAGTTATTTATTTTTTTCAGTGTCCCAAGGCAAATGCTTATCAGTCCTCAAATGGGAAGGCTGTCTGGTGCCCTTACCAAAAAAGAAAGGAAAAACAACAAATTAAATGAACCCTCACTTCTGTCCTTCATGGCAGTCACGTCCCTCCCTCTTCATACTCTTTCTCAGTGAGCCAGAGTTTAACATCTTGGTTTAAAAAAAAAAAAAAAGTTGCAAAAAGCCATCGGGTTCTCCCATTTTCTCATGTTCTTTCGGACTTTATTACGGTCTATTCAAGAGGCAACGTGTGACCTCCTAGGAAGGTCATTCTGTGGAGCCTGCAGAAGCTGATAGTTGGCAGCCATGTTGCACAGCTGGCAGTTGCCCCTTGCCCTCACCGCCAGCATCCTCCTCTCCTGCATCCCTGGATTATACCTTAAAATCCAGTGAAGAAAAGGCTTTGGTTTAGTGAGTTGAGTAGATCCCCCAGGCACCGGCTTACTTGAGACCCAGGCGAGAAGGCCACAGCAGGAAGACGGGGAAGGGAGGACCTGAAGGAGCACAAACTGGGACTCCCCTGGGCACTCTCTCTGATCCGTCCTTGGCCCGACCAAGCCTTTGCTTGTGAACTTGGGAGTCTCAACATTTAGAGCCAAGTGACTCGATGTGCTGATGGGTCGGGTCAGATGACTGAGAAGCGGCCATGGGATTTAGTAATATGGAGGTCATTAACTGTGGAAGAGCGGTTTCAGTGGAGAGGTGGGGGCAACGCCATGATTGGGTTCAAAGAGAGGAAGGAAATCGTAGACAGTGAGTCCAGACATCTCTTTCAAGGAATTTTAAGGGAAAGAGAAATGGGACGGTAGCGAGAGAAGGTAGTGGGGCCAAGACATTCTTTTAATAGAGGAAATACGGGCATAATGCTGACAAGAGGAGATGGGGTCTAGTGCATGGGTGGATGGATTGGCCTTGGTGGTGCGGGGAGGGAGACCATATGTACTCAGATGCAGGTGGATGGGTAGGTGCAGCGCTAGGACTTTAAATCCCCTTCTGATCGCTTCAGTTTTCTTGATGAAGTGCAAGCGACGTCCTCAGCTGAACACGGGAGTGATGGAGAAGGTATGGGAAGTCACTGGCCAGGAGAGCGGGAGAGCAAATGGACTGAGGAAATGTGATCAGAGGGCAGCATTAAAAGCCCATTTGCAGTTAGTGATCATAAATTTGAAGTAAGACTGGTTAGCACGGTGTGCTTTTCTCCCAGCTACAAGTAACTGCGTGGGGACAGGGAGTGGGCAGATTAACAAGGTTTTGATTTCACCAGGGGAGTATAGCAAAGGGAAAGAGGGGTACAGTGTGTGTGAGGGATTGTATATAACAATTGCAGGGGCGCCTGGGTGGCTCAGTCAAACATCCGACTCTCGGTTTGGCTCAGGTCGTGATCTCAGGGTCATGAGATCGAGCCCCCTGTTGGGCTGTGTGCTCAGCGCAGAGTCTGCTTGTGACTCTCCTTCTGCCCCTCCCCCTTTCTCCCCCCCCCAAATAAATAAATAAATCTTTAAAAGTGAAATAAAATAAAACAATTGCATAGGGTGGGAGGAGAAGGACCCAAGGCAGGCAGGGTCAGTGGATTAGAGACCTTGGTGGGGTCAAAGCGTTGTTGGAATTGTACTAAAAGGACAGGTGGTGGTGGGATAATTTGGCAACAGATTGTGACCGTGTTTGCAGCTATTAATTAGATCAAAGGAATGGCCATTGCGGTGAGCGGCAGAGGCAAAGGAGGGGGGCGCTAGAAGTCAGGAGATTCGGGAACTGAGAGGCCAGTTTGCTGGAAGGATCATCTGCGTGACTTATGACAGAAGTCAGGAGCTCATCTCTTGGAGGAATAAGGGGTGTGGTGAGGCGGGGAGGGAGGACGGCTGGACAAGGAGGGGCAGGGAGCAGTACAGTCTTAGGCCACCAGAGTCAAAGCTGCGGGTTGTATGAAGCGAAGAAGAGAAGTCTGCATCAGTGCGGAGCGAGAAGGAGTGTAGGGGAGAAATCAGCTGCAGGGGAGGACCTCTGGACAGGCAGTGTCCTCAAAGGAAATCCTGGTATTTTATAAAAATGCATCACTTCAGAAGTTACAGAGACGGGAAGTCTATATACACTTCCTATTTTATTTGGTTCTTTCAACAACCCCTCAAGTAGGGAGGGTGGATATCTTACCCTCATACGATGCATGAGAACACCGAAGCTTACAGAGGCGAGGTATCTGTGCAGAGACACTCAACTAGGCGGCAGTGGATTCTGGCCTCCAGACTCCAAGTTCAGTGCTCTTGGCATCATACTCCCTTCCTGCAGGAGGCCAGCAGGCCTGCCACAGAACCCATGACAGCAGACTGGATCCGAGGCCACAACTGTTGCTGTCACAGCTACCCCCACGGCATGAGGACTCAGCACCCAGAGACAGGCCGGCCTTCTCTCTGCCCTCTCAGATCCTCCCAGATACTCATGACTGTTCTCTGTGATATCCAAAAGATCTTAAACTTAGCAGCCAGGAATGGGACACAAGTGAACATTTCCTTTTAGGGCCAATTTGGATAACAATTCCTAAATGGAAAGAATATGGTATTTTAGTTTTAAGGAATTGAGGTGTCTAAGAACATGCCTAAGCCATGGTGGTTCAGAGCTTGGTTCTTAAGAATGTTTCCTTCTTGACTCTCAGGCACAATGAGTGGGCAGGATGGCAGTCTAGGAATCTCCCAACTGCTGAGTTTCCCCATCCTTCCATCTTCATGGGGCCAGCCACCCCCCTCGGCAGAGAGCCCACCCCCAAACAAAGATGGTCTCGGTGGCTCATTCACTTAGCAAGTGCGTGTTGATCACCCATTATAGTATTGAGCATACAGAGATGAGCGCTACCCTAGAGAAGTAAGCACAGTGAATGGTTGGCGGTTTCTATCCATGCACTGTATAAACAGGTTTCCTTTTAAAGGAAGTTGAGAATATTCCTGCGTGCTCCAAGAAAGTGAGCTCTTCGTCACCACCTCATCCTAGTTGACCAGCTTGCCAGGCCACGGAGGTGGGTCGATTCATGGAGGGCGGGCACCAAATGCCTCTGTCAGCCCTCTCTGCCATGTTCCGTTGTGAGCACATTGGCCAAGGCAGACACGCTGACCTGGACAGGAGCAGAGATCTGGTCATGGCTTTAGAGCAACAAGGAGTGTCCCAGAGTACATGCCCGGGCCCCAATCTTATGCCTCAAAAATTCTGATTATGATCTGGAATCAGACCTGTGCCTCTGTATATTTGGAAACCTCCCTAGCCCCCATTGAGAAGGACTGGTTGAGGAAGTGTGCAGAAGTTTCTGCCAAACAACTGGATGGCGAGATAACCAACATGCCCCTGCCACTCCCCTACCAGATCCGAGTGTGATCAAATGTCTCTCCCGACTGGTCCCTTCTCAATAGTATACTCCAGGAACTTGTGATTATCCTCAGTCTAAGTCAAAAGCAGCTTAGTTCTTCCGAAAACAGTGCCAGTTGGGCATTTTGCCTGGAACAAGCAAAACAAATCTGTGGCAATGTTCTTTGCTCAGTTCAGCTCTGCAGCCTCCATGGGGAACCCTCTCTGTTTGCCCTGCCCCCACCCCATCCAACTTTCTCTTCTGCCACAAAGTCTTTGGGGAAGTCAGCTCATTCCATCAGGACTGAGGGCCCAGCTGGATGCAGGCTTTGGTATAGCTGGCCAGATGAAATCTGGTTGGCAAGAAGGTCCTGGGCGAGCTAAGACAGGTGAGTGTCCATAATAAGATCAGAGAGCAGGAGACTAGGGCCAGGAGCCTGGGCAGCAAGCTGGGCAGCACAAAACTCCAATTTCAGAGAGCACTGCAGCTGAGTCGGAGAGTCTCATTGGAACCCATAAGGAGCTGGAACACATAAGCCCTTGTTACTTAGAGGCACCCGAGTTCATCTGCCCACATCGTCTTTTGACATTAAGTCCCCTTGGTCTTCAAAGGCCAACTCTTACCAGTTGCTTCTACTTTATCAGAGACGGGGGCCTCTTCATCCAGGACCTTGTGCTGAGAGTTGGGGCCAGTGCATCATGAAACCTATAGCTCTTGACTCTGGGTCTTGTCAGGACTGGTTCCCTCTTGGGCCCAGCTTCATCTTCACCGGGACTTTCTTCCCTCTGTGCACCGACACTGGTGTTCTGTCCACATCTAAACCCCCTGATTTTCTGGGATCAGTATAGAGCTATTAGAGAAAGTAGGTCCTAAGTTTTGAGGCTACTATAGAGAACAAGACAGATGCTATCTCTGCCTTCGTGGGGCTTCTATTCTAGAAGAGGAAACAGACACATCAGCAATATTCATGGAGTGTACTGTGAGGAGGTAGCTTCAGGGGGCTCTGCCGTGGGAGCGTGTAGCAGGGGCACCTGGCCTCATCTAGGGGAGGGCCAGGGAGGGCGCCCCAGAAGTTCTATCTAAGCTGCCATCAAGGGGTGAGCAAGACAAAGATGGAAAGGCCCAGAGATGAAACGGAGCATAGTCCACTGGAGGAACAGAATGAGGTTCCTCATGTTTCCTGCAAGGCACAGGGAAGGAGGGGGAGAGATGAGCCTGGACGTGTGAACCAGGGCCAGGTCATCACGAGGCCTGGCAACCATGGCAAGGCGTGGAGGCGTCACTCTCGCACCTTTCTGCCCCTTTGGACAGGTATTTCCTCACTTCTGGGATAACTCTGAAATAGATACCCATCCACACGCATGCGCAAGCCTGCAACTCTCACAGGAATGCTGACTGCCCTGTCCCTTCTCATTTGGAGGCAGTACAGGGTCGTTTCTGGATTATAAGCCATCCGCCTGGGCACGGGCTCACTCGCCTGCTCTAATCATCTTTTCCTCCCACCTCAGGATGCCACTCAGCCTCACACAACAGCAGCTCTCTGATGAAGAATAGAAGTGACAAGGGCAAAATCAAAAACCTTCCAGAATGTATTCAGTGGGGAACTAAAGGCGGGAAGAGCGGTTCTCTGGTTCCCAGCCGACACCCCCTTGCCTGCTTTCTCTTATCAGAGGAGACTCCACTTCCAGTATGCCTGACTGGCTGACTGTGTGATTCTTCAGGGGCTGTGATCTGTGCTTGTCACTCCTACACTGGTTGCTTTTAAGATACGTGGACTTCTGAATCTTTAAAAGAAAGAACTAAAAAGGAAATCCCAAAGGCCGTTAGTTGGCAGGTCATCTGCTGAGAATGCGGGAGAGAGTTGTGACAGGTTTGGGGGGTTTGAGAAGAAGAGGAAATACGGGAGGGAACCGACCAGGAATGAATGGGTTGGGCGGGGTGGGGCGGGGGGCGGTGCGGTGGCTGAGAAGCAGGGAGGGCCTAGCTGGTACATTTGTCATGGTGCCAGTGGATGCAAGTATGAGGTTTTCTCCAGCACAGCCCAGCAGCCCAGGAGCGGGAGCAGAGGCATCAGGTGGCTGGATGGTGGATAGATCATCTTGGATGCGTTTGGGAAAGCAGGAGGGGCAGGTTGACAGGGGGAGCAGTGATGGCGGTGGCGGGGGGCGGGGGGGAGGCGGGGGTTGAGGGTGTTATTGGACTTATGAACCTGAATACCGGGATGGACAGTGAAGAAGTGTCACCAGGAGGGAACCAGTAGATTGGGATGATAGGGAAGGGCTCCAGGGGCTAGCAGGCTCAATGAGGTGGAAAAGCATCATTAGGAAGAATAGGAAATGAGGGAGATAGAAAAAATAGGAAGTTTCATGATCAAGATGTGGGATTTCTTGCTTCAAATACTAGAAGAGGCAATTGCAAGATGCAGGTGAGTGAGTTGCAGGAATGAAGGTGAAGTCATTGGTGTGTGGAGGTCAGTGAATTGTGAGGCCAGGAGTATTGGTTTGGTCATGCACCTGAGCATCACACTTTCTCAGCATTTAGCTGGAGTGATTGTTACTTAGAAGGTGATGGTGGTGTCGTGCCATAATCTTCTTCTTCAAAGAAGTCAAGGGATTGACCTAGAGGGTCTGTAGAGTGAAAAGGACGAGAAGCACTGTTCTCGACAGCTCCTGTGAGCTCTGAGCTTCTCTCCTGATTGATAAGATAATTCCTTTGGAAGAGATGATGGAATTCACAAAGAACATTTGTATTCCGTTGTAGAAGAAAGTACTTCCTTTTATTGTCAGCGCATTTCAGCATGATTGAAAAATCAGGGCGAAAACTTCCTTTAAAAGTTTAAGCCTGGAAGAAATATACTATCTGAGATGTCCAAAATCCTGGCCCCAGGGTCCAGCTCTGTGGCCTGATGAGAAGTCTCTTTATACCTCAGCTTCTTTGTGCAACGGAGGAACTTCACCAAGTCGTGATGAGGACCAGCAGGATGGTAGTGCATGTAAGCATTTACTGTGTGTCAGGCACTGTGCTGAGCACATTCGTTTAAGCCTTCATATTTTTTATTAGTCCCTTTTAAAGAGGTATTCATTGAACCAGGAGAGGTGACTAATTTGCCCAACATTATGCAACTATTAAGTGACAGAATAAGAGCCCTAAAGCCTGAGCCTTTAACCATCTCCTGTACTGCGTCTTAAGGCAACATGAATACAAAAATAAGGCAAAACACTCACAGCACAAAGCTGAGGGGAAGTCAGGAGAATGGGTCACTGCAGTCACGTACACATGCTAGAGGCTGTGCAGCTGCTGTGGGGATAGAGCAGAGGGACCATTCCCTGCCCGGAGGACCCCCGGAAGGCTTCATGGAGGAGAGCGCGCATGGGTTGAGTCTTCAGTCCGCAGTATGAGGCAGCTTGTCCTGTCAGTTGGTGCTTCCTCTCATGTTGGTCTGAAATACATCAGCCCATTGTCTTTTCTCTATGTGTCCTGTGTGGCCCCTGGGGCCACAAAATGAATAAATAAATCTATTCCCTTTTCCATAAAGTTGTGCTTCAGATATTTGAGTACTAGAATCTTGGCTCTCTTAATCTCTTCTCCAGGCTAGACAACCTCAGTTTCTTCCTTCCCTTCTTTCCTTCCTGCTAAGTGCCAAGAACTGAGGCAACATGTTGTACATTTGGAATACAGAGATTGAAACAGAACAAAACAAAACAAAACAGCAGCAGATCCTTCCCTCCAGGAACCTACAATCTAGTGAGAAAGATAGACCAGAAAATACGTTATTGTTCCTTTTTGCAGTCTGTCCCCTTTTCCAAAACTGCCAGCACCCAGCACAGCGGCTGGACCGTAACAGACACCCAGTAAGTGTTTGTTGTGGAGTTGACTAGACCAGGGTGCTATGTGGAAGGCAAGCCAGGGTGTTGTGGGGGGCCTATTGGAAGACCTAAGTCAGACCGAGAAGGAGGGTGGTAGACTCCCCCAGCTGATCTAAGTCTTCAAGGATGAATAGGACTTAGCTAGGGCAGAAGAACATTCCAGGCAGAGGGAGCAGCCGATTCAGAGGCACAAGGGCAAAGCACAAGGTGGGGCATGGTGTGCAGAGAGTCTGGAGAGCTGGCCAGGACTGGATGATAGATGGTGTTGCTAAGAAGATAGGGCTTTATCCTGAGGATAAACGAGTAAAATGTTCAGATTCGCATTGTAGGAAAAGTCACTCTGGTGGCACTAAGAAGACTTAAGTGAAGAGAAGCTATATTAAGGGACAGAAAGACCGGTGTAAAGATTGTTGGAATAATCCCAATGGGAACTGAGGAGGGCCTAAGCTCAGTGGCAGTGGAGTAGGGGACAGATTGGACAGGGCTTAGGAAGTAAAATCCACAGGACTTCCTGATCACTAGGGGTGAGGAAAGGGGGGAGTCTGGGTGGGCCACTGAGAAGACAGTGTTGCCATTCACTTAGGGAATCTTGAGAAGGAAGAAGTTTCAGAGAAGTCAGGCGATGAATTTGCTTTGGACATAGTGAGTCGGAGGTGCCTGTGGAGTACGTTTGGTCTGACATGAGTGGATTCAGAGGCCAGGAGAGAACCGGGTCAGAAGTGCAGTGGGGGAGGTCAGTGGTAGTTGTAACTATGGGAATGGATGAGTTCACCCAGGTGAAATGTACAGAGAAGGAAGAGAAGGGGGTGAAGGGTGGAACCCTTAGAAGCATGACCATTTGAGGAGCAAGGGAACAAAGCTAGACTTCGGGAGAGACTTGGGGGTGGTCAGGGAAGGAGGAGGAAGCATGGGGAGTAGTCAGCAATTTGCCAGCACCGTCGGCTGTCCTTCGTGGTATCTGGATTGCCGCAGGGGACCACGTGATTATGGCTGAGCTACCACGATCAGGGGAGGATGGACACTTTTTCCATAAGGCTGGATTTGAGGGGTTGCTGCTCTAGAGCAGTGGTTCCCCAAATTCCCAGGTAAGAATCAGACCCTATCCCAGAACCGCTGCGCTGAATCATCTTGGAGAAGGGCCTGAGAATCCATTCATTCCATAGGCACCCCAGGTGATTCTTCCCATTAGGAAAATCTGGGAATGAGGCTCCAGATCAGAGGTTGTTGATGAATAACCTGGGAGCTCTTTCCAACTATACAAACCACACCTCCTCCTCCCACCCTACACACAGACAGATTCCATCTAAAGTTCTGGAGAGTCCCCATCCTTTGAGCCACTGGTTCTGTGGCTCTCCTCAGATTCATGGAGATGGAAGTGCTCACCCATTGATCTAAAGGAGAGCTTCTGAGCAACTGTCTGAGTATTCAGGAGTCCGGTGGAAATCCTGCATTTAGACAGATAATTGGTCTAGCACTGCTTTTCTGAAAGCTATTGGACTAGAGCATCCTCACTGCCCTCTGGTGTAGACAGTCTGATTGGCTGCTCCATTTTGTGGAATAACGGGCCTGAATGTGATCCAGCATTTAAAAAAAAAAAAGAAAAAGAAAGAAAACCCACCATATGTTAAAAAGCTATTAAAGAAGTTTGGAAGAGGCACCATCTGTAGACAAAGAAGACATTTTTAGGTGATTGCCAAGGCCAGAGCTGGCTCTACCTGTTTATATGTTTGAGACCTAACACTGCCCACTGTCCCTCATCATGAGGCATGTTTAATACAACTATTCTCAGGATCAATTTTGTAAATAAGGGCTTTGTCTCTACTAAAGGTATTTTATTAGGCATACATGTGGTTCAGAGGGTCTGTGAAATTGCAAATCTATGAAATTCAAACATTGTCATGAATGAATAGTCAGGATAAATAATATTTCCTAAGCACTTGATCTTGGGACATTATCTTTCCAGGATAAATAGAGATATTAATTATACTATTTTAATATTATAGGGAGAAGGTACCTGCTGAGGAGAATACTAAGGAGTGTGGCTCCAAGGAGCATAGGGACCCCTTCTTTTTGGAGTTATTTTAGAATGAGAGATTTAAGGGCATTGCCGCCTGGAGGTAAGGTGGCTGGGGAATGCCTTTATGCGCTCCTTTTCAGACCCATGACACACACTTCAGATCAAAATATAGTGAAGGTTTGTTCTTCATTCATTCAATAAACATTTATTAGGCACCTTTTTTTTTTTAAGATTTTATTTATTTACTTTAGAGAGAGTGTGCGAGCAGGGGAAGGGGCAGAGGACAAGGGAGTGGGACAAGCAGACTCTGCGCTGAGCATGGGACTTGACGCGGGGCTCGATCCCACAACCCCGAGACCAGGACCCCAGCTGAAATCAAGAGTCAGACGTTCAACCGACTGAGCCACCCAGGCACCCCCATTAGGCACCTATTATGTGGCAAGATCTGTGCTGCAGGCTGTTGGTTCTTCGATATCTCTGGGACATCAGAATAAGTTCAGGGTAAGCTCTGACCCTGAAGGGTAGCAGTTAAGTGTCTTGTGCAGCATTAAAGCTCCAGTGAAGACACGATTGGTAACTTCACATTCCCATTTTAGGGTTGAGCGGTGTGCTGGGCTGTGTGGACATTCCCATACCTCCAAAAGCCAAACAGCTTAAATAGTATCCTTAAGTCTCAAAGGATCTGGAGGGAAATGGTGAGACCCACCAATATAAAGCCATCTGGCTTCTAAGGGTAAAATCAATACTTTACATACCTGTTACACAGCATAGTCTTAAAGGCTCTATCATGCATGTTGTCATTTGAATCTTAGCATGATTTTGAGGATTATAAATAACTAGCAGTAATAATAAGTAGCATTATTGTTTTAAAGCTTTATTTATTTATATATTTTTAGAGAGAAAGAGCATGAGCGGGAGGGGCAGAGGGCGAGGGAGAGAGAATCTCAAGCAGACTCCACGCTGAGCTCAGAGCCTGACGTGGTGCTCGATCCCACGATGCTGAGATCATAACCTGAGCTGAAACCTAGGGCAGATGCTTAACCGACTGTAACACCCAGGTGCCCCTAATAACTAGCGTTATTATTCCTCTTTTATAGTGCAGAAAACTGAGGGGCCAGGAGGTGACTTGCTAGAACACACCAGCACCAGAACTAGCGCTCAGTTTCCCCTTCTTAATCAAGTGTTCTTTCTACCAATAGAGAGCTCAGTGACCTTATAACCACCTCATTTGTCCAAGAGATCTGCCCCCTACCCCCATCTCACAATGGTCTTTAAAATAAGATATAAGAAGGTACTAAATGGAGGGAAGGGATTGCAGCTAGAGTCGGAGCACAGGCCCACTGCCGCTGGGCCTTGAAGGTGGACCCCACAGGCAGGGCGAGAAGGAGGGGGGATGGTTCACTCAGTAAATGGGGCACCACCACCCATTTTGGATCTTGACAACAGAAGAGTCACTTCCTACATTTGAAGATTACAGTGGTCTTATCCAGGCCTCTTTATTTTAAAGGGGGGTCCAGTCCAGAAAGGGTTAATGGCTTGCCCAGGAGAGTTTTGGTGAATTTGCAAGTTCATTTTGAGCTATTTGGTAGGTGTTTCTACAACAAATACACTTGGTTTTTATTTACTTTTTTTTTTTAAACAGTCTGAGGGATGTGAGAAAGCTCTTCTAAGTAGCTTTTCAACCCTAAAGGCATTTCTAAAACTCAAATGAAGCGCAATGAGAAATTCTTTTGTTCAGCTGTTAGCCCTAACTCAAGGTTGGATGACAGGTCCGTGTCTGTCTGAGATAGTAACATGAGGTTTCCAGGCCCCTGCGAGGGACCTCTTGGCGCCTTGGCATTTTTGCCTCTCTCCTTATGGATGACTCTGATCTTCCTCTGAATCCATTATGTACCATAGGTCCAAAGATAAAAGGCTAGGTTTCTGCGTGCGCACGCGCACACACACACACACACACACACACACACACTCATTCTGGGCTGCTCCTTGCATGAGTGTAGCAGAAACAAAATATGTTGCTTCCTCCTCATGGGAAAGATTGGCATTTCTCACACAGGGGCAGGCCAAGGAGCTCTCCTGGCCCCTTTGAACTTGCGTCTCAGCTAGGGAAATGAATAACATCCTGATTGGCCTCGATGGAGTAGAAATGGGGGGTGGGGGGGAGGAGGGGGAATCCTGGCCCCAAGCTCCAGCCATGGCCTAGGAATCGCTTTTACCCACAGGTGCCAAACTTGGCACCCAGGGAGACCAGTGAGTGCAGGGAAAATCATAACCAGCTTAACACAGTTATTTGGGCATTTTCCACACTTACTAATGAAGTGGGCATTTTACAAGGCGTCTGCAGCGTCTCCTCCCCAGGTAAGCAGGGAGTCCCTGGCCCTCTCCTGAAGGCAGTAGGGCCTCCGAGCGGGGGGGCAGGGCAGACACAGCTGAGCTCAGGCCTGCCCCTCGGCAGCTGTGCCAGGGAGTCCCCAGGTGCTCCGCACCCCCACTTGGCTCTTCCCCGGTTGCAGGAGGTCTCAGCTTCCCTGTTTGCTTTAATAGAGTGTTAACCGTAGGCCCTAGAACTTGTGTTAACACTTAACACGGGGCGGGAACTGAGGGGAGAGGCCAAGGGCCTGGCAGCTGAGAGTGGTTTGAGGGTTGAACTTGTGGGGCAGGGAGGGAGGAGGAAAAGCAAGGCGCACAGCAGTTGAATGTCAGCCCGATTAAGCGGGCCCAGGACTGCTTTGCAAGACCAAGGTTCTGTTTGCTCCTGCTTCTGTCACAGGCCGTGTCCCATCCTCTCCCTGGGCCTCAATTTCCTGGTCTTTAAATGAGTAGAGAGAGCCAGATATACTCACCGGAAGGGTGAGGGGAATACAGCATAAGCTGCTCTCTCCAACTCTAGTGTGCACACGACCCCCTGGGGAAGTGATTTAAGTGCACATTCTGCTTTATTAAGCCCGGGGCAGGGCCTGCAAGGGGCTACATTTCTCCCAGGCTTCCAGGCGACACTGCTGTGCCGTCCAGTGGCCCACACTTGGACTAGCAGAGGTGTAGCACGCGGGACTGGGTTCTCCAAACTCATCTCTGCCCCTCATGTAATTCCCTGCACTCACTTCCTCAGCTGTGAGACCAGGACTTGTAAGAGTTGCCTTGCCTTCCTCTCTAAGGGTGTTGTGAGGATTAAGGCAGTGAAAGCACCTTGTAAAGGGTAAAGCAGGGTGCAGTGTAAGGGATTATTGTCATTGTTAAGATTTCTACACCTCATTGATCCCACTGTGTGTTCCTGCAGCTTCTCCACTTTTCCCTACATCCTCCCTGGTTTCCATGCCCGGGCTGATGATGAGTCAGTGTGACCAGTCAAGGCTAAACAAACACTTGGACATGTCGAGGCAGGAAATGACAATTCCCAGGCACCCCCACTGTTTCAGGTGTGGAACAAGCCATGGACACACCTTGTGTGATAAGGTCAAGTGATAACCGTGTTGAACCCCACCCCCACGCCCACCCCCACGGGCCGCAAGGCCAGGAAATGAGGCCAAAAGTCAAGGAAGTCCTTGTAGGACAATGGGGCCCAAGCCAGCACTAGTTAGGATTTCAGCAAAGTAAGTCACCAGTCTACCCTGTGATCCCATTTCGGCGCCTGCCTCAGGCCGCCATGATAATATTTCTGTAGTGCCAGTTTGTTCACTGAGGACCTTCACAGATGGTTCCACAACTATCCTGGGAGGCAAGAAACTAAGGTGACAGTCAACTATACTTCAGTAAAGAGAAAAAAAGTAAAGAAACGAAGGTGAATGAGGCAAGTCATTTCCCCATCGGGGGCCTCAGGATCCACATCTACAGAATGGAACCAACAGTATCTGTCCTGCCCATGGTACAAATTGCTGTGGTCCCACCGTCAAAAGGAAATAACTATGTGAAAATAGGCACCGATTCTGAGAAACCTCGTGAGGTATTACTCTTCATGAGGGACCCTCCACTCCAGTGGACTCCACCTCCTGCCTCTACTTGAGGAACATCCCTGCCTTCGTGTTTGTCCTCAGACATCCCCCCCACTGTGGAATGTCCTCCACCCATGTCAAACCACCACGACTGATGGAAACCGTCCCAAACCACCCCAGCTTCAGTGGGTGTCCCCCATTGTCCAAACAGTGCTGTTTCTTATCTTGCTCCTCTTAGGCCCTGAGGCCAAGGCTTTGCTGAACAGCTTTGTTGTAAGGGCCTGGAAAGTAGGAGTCCTGTTATATAATATACCCTGTGTCAGAATGGCAGGCCAGGCACAAATCTTCCTCCCAAGACCCCTGTGGCTGAAAATCTGGTTCAGGTTTGCCCCTTGGAGTGAGAGCTGATAGGTTTTGATGGCCGCGAGAAGCGGAAGGCTGACCACATGCTACAAATGGAAATGTCTCTTGCCCAAGCTGGGAGCACCATTTTAAAGCCCACGTGGTTAGATGACTACCAAAATAACAAAACCAAAACTTGGCAGGGCGTCAAACCAGTCAACTCCGGGACCTGCAGGCGCATCCAGGACCCTCCTGCAGCTCAGAGTGGGTTCCTCCCTTCTTTCCCACAGCTACTGCCTTGGGGGCATAGAGGAACAAACCGGGGTAGGAACCACGTTGCCCACCCTTCTCTCCCTGGCCTTTGAAATTCCTGAGGCCAGCAGCGGCCCAGGCCTGCAAAGTTGGGCCTCCAGACATGTCAGCCAGCCCAGGAAGCAGAGAGGTCTCATCTGAGGAAATGCAGATCCTCAGGGAAGATCAGAAATAACCCAAAAGGACAAGCCATGCATGTCTGTGTGTATATTGAGTTTCACATCTGAAGTCCAGTCATCGTGATAAATCTCATGATTTTGAAACATCTTCTTTAATTAATAAAAACAGAAGACTTCTTAGCCCCAGGTTTCAGACTTCAAAGTTCTCCTCAGTTGAGAGCCTCAAATTTGGCTTGTTTGTAGAGTACTGAAATCTCTTTTAAGACAAACACAGGATTTGGGTTGGGTTGTTTGTCCTGCCTCCCAACTGCCCAACTGCAAGAACCACTTAAAAATTCTGCAGTAGGAAGGCTCAACTGGAAACCCCCTTACTGGTCCTGCAGCCGTATTCTCAAAATGAAAATTCGGCATGGATTTTAGTGGAGAAAGTACAGGCTCTGGACCTAGAATCAGAATCTTGATCGTAGCCTTGACATCATCATCTTGAGCAAAATTTTACTTTTCTCGGCCTCAGTTGCTTGATCGGTAAAATGGGAATGTTAGCACCACCAACCTCATAGACTTGTTGGGGTAATTTCAGTGAGGTAATGTATTGTAAAGTGGCCATGCCTGGCACAAAATAAACAATAAATGTTAGTTCTCTTGCCTTCCCCGATATCTGATCTGATCGCAGGACTAATTATTTGGGAGCGGGCCTATTCTAGAAAACCCAGTTTGTGTGCTTACTTGTGTTTAGAGATACAGTTCTGCGAAGTTATTTCCATTCAGGGAGATGTTGGAATAAAAAGGAGATGTTAGGTTTCCGAGGATATAGTTTGTCTTGCGGTGTATTCTGAGCCTTGCCATAGGAATCCTGTAACAGAGCGCCGTGTGTAAATTTTCTCTCCACCCTCAGAAGCAGGGCAGAGCATCCTGCAGGGAATATTTTCATTGTAGTCTAGCTGCAAAATGATTCTTCTCTTCCCACTTGTAGGGGTAGAAATCTTGATGGTGTCTGTTTTAAAGCAGAGGAGGAAAAGATCTCTGGGATCCTGTCTGGGAAATGCCAGTGTCAGCCTGACTTGGAAAGCTCTTCTGTCTGAGGCACCTCCAGGTCTGCTCTGAGTGGGGAGCCCATCGAAATTCTCCTTATTGGGCCCTGCAGTGATGACTGATCTCCTGTGCTCCCAGGCAAAAGGCAGGGGCCCGGCTCAATGACCTCCTAATGATGTGTGAGGGGCTCAGACATTCCTTGGCAATCAGGAAAGGGTGTCTCCTAGCAAGCCGTGTCCTGTTTATCGAAAGGTTGAAGGCTGGGGTGGCCGGGCAGGACGAAGATGACAGGTAAAGGGGCTTGATTTAAAAATGGACTTCTTCCAGCATTGCTCTTCTGGTCCTTTCTGATCTGATGTATGAAATTTGTACAGAGGTCAAATTGTTTCTGCCGTTTTCACACACACAGGTTGGTGCACATTCCTGACACAAATTAAAAGGAAATATGTCAGATGTACACAGGGATGAGTCAACATCGCGTGCGGCCGGCCACGGATACTGGGAGAGGAGTCAGATGCGGGCCGGGGACCTGCAGGCCCCCTCTACCCCCAGCCGTGTCAAGACCAGGCTCAGGGGAGGCCGTCCCCTCAGCTGCTCCTCAGGGGGCTACTGTCTGCGTCCCAGCGCACGTGTTTCTGGCACGGGACGTTTTTTCTCTCTGGGCTTTTTCTTCGTGTTTGTTCACTTGCTTTATACTGATTGCCAAAGTTACAGGAAACATATGGACAGGTATAACGTAACAGAAGAGTCCCCAGTAACCCAGCTACCCAGAGGCAACCATGATTAATACTTCGTCGTGAATTCTTTAAAAATGTTTTTCTCTGCTTCCTTTACATTGCTCAGTAATACTAACTGTCCAGTTTTGTTTTGCTTCTTTTATTTAACATTATATCTTAAAGAATTTCCCCTATAATAATGATTTTTCATGACCACCTAATATTCTACTGCAAGAAGGAAGTATGCTTTACCTCACAAATACCCTATTTTAAGGCAGTGTTAAAGTAGCAAGGGGCATCTTTATGCGTGAAGGTTTGTTGGCGTCTTATTTACTTGGGCTAGAATTCTGGAGGTGGATCCCTAGGTCAGTGGTTGGGCATGTTTTTAAAAGGCTCTTAGTACAAACTGCCAAATTGCCCTTCAGGTAGTTTTCAACAATAATATTCCCCACCAGCAACAGTCCATCTCATTTTGTCCTTACCCATGTTGAGTATGATCCTGTTTATTTATTAAAGAATTCAGGAGCCAAAACATCCCCCACAGATGTAGGGAGAGGTAAGGAGATCATGAGGCCGGAAGGGAGCTAACCTGGGAGCTAAGAGCCACCTGCCCTGCCCTCCTGTGCCCCCTGCAGGCCTCCTCAGGGAAGTGGGGGCCACACACCCACTTCTGTGCTGCGAGTCCCCATCAAGGGCCCACACAGAACCACTCAGTTTTACTAATGGAGTTCCCACACCAGTGTCTCTCATCTAGCCCTTGTCTTCCGGCCTAGAGGTGTCCCCAGACCACCGTCTTCACTTTCTAAGCCTTTCACAGAATCCTAGTGCCCCTCTGAAGAGCTGCTCACGTAGTCCCATGGTAGGCAGTCCTCTGGGTTCGGGTGGCCCTGTGCAGCTTTGATGCTCACGACAGCCTGAAAGGCAGATATTCATTTCCCTGTTCTGTAAGTGTCTTCCTTTCCTAGGGCTGCCATACTAAATTACCACAGCCCTGGTGACTGGAAACAACAGAATTTTACTCTCTCGGATTTCTGGAGGCCAGAAGTTCAAAGTTAAGTTGTCAGCAAGGTCACACTCCCTCCGAAGGTTCTAGGGGCACATCCTTCCTTACTGCTTCCAGCTTCCGGTGGCTCCTGGCATTCCTCATCTTGTCACAGCATAAGTCCAGTCTCTGCCTGTCTTCACGTGGCCACCTTCTCGCTCTATGACCTCCCTCTCCTTTCTGTCATAAGGATACCAGTCACTGGATTTAGGACTCACCCTAACTCTAGGATGTTCTCATCTTGGATCCTTAATTATATCTGCAAAGACCCTATTTCCAAAGAAGGTCCCATTCTGAGGTGAGCGTATTTTGGGAGGAAATGCGGTTCAGCCCACTATGGCAGGTAAAGGAACCAAGGTCCAAAGAGGCCAAATGACTTTCCCAAGATCATACAGTGAGAAAATAGCAGGAGATGGCATGTGAACCCAGGTCTTCTGCTTATCATATACCTTTAAGTAAGAAAAAACAACAACAACAAAGAAAACCACGTATGGTATGAATGCTTAATTATGTTTTCTGGTTCGTGGAAAATGAAATATGGTACCTTTTACCCTTGGATACATCAAACATCATCTCACCATTACTCTGTTAGTGTATTTATTATTAATTACATTTGAAACTATTCATGCTGGTGTGATGAACCTCTTATGTGGGAGTCACTCATTTCCTGTCCATGTGGTAAGTGGGGAAATTAAGACCTGGAGTGGCCAGAAAAGTTAATGGGAGAAGTCCAGTTATAACCTTGGTATCTTGAGTTGTGATCTGTCTCCTCCTCTTTAAAGTATGAGTTGTGATCATACACTGCACTTGTGAAAGCAGTTGCCAAAACAACTCTTCTGTTAAATTGTAAAGAAATCTTGGTGTCTCAGTTACTGTTGACTCCTCTGCTCTGGCTTAGGACCCCTTGATATGTTGGCCACACAGGGCGGTCTATTCGTGGACCTATGATGAATGATGAATAATTCCTTCCCAGCCGTGGCCCCAAGGGCCTATGAGAACAGATGTGCCATAACATCATCACATCTGGCACGTCAGCATCTCCTGGCTTGCCAACATTAGCGAAGGCATTTCTCTGCTGCTGGTACCTTTCCTTACTCAATTTACTTCTTACCTGGAGGAGCAAATCCCTCCCTTTTTTTTTTCATGTCTTATATATTAAGTCATCTCTAAACCCAGCACAGAGCTCAGACTCTCGACCCTGAGATCAAGAGTTGCATGCTCTTCCGACTAAGCCAGCCAGGCGCCCCAGCGGAGTACCAAATCCTTTAAAATGACCTAACCCCAGGGCACCTGGGTGGCTCAGTCGATTGAGCATCCAGCTCTTGATCTCCGCTCACATCTTGATCTCAGGGTCGTGAGTTCAGGCCCTGCACTGGGCTCCACGCTGGGTATGGAGCCTACTTTAAAAAAGTAATTATTGGGGCACCTGGGGGGCTCAGTCGCTTAAGCGTCTGCCTTCAGCTCAGGTCATGATCCCAGGGTCCTGGGATCGAGCCCCGCATCGGACTCCCTGCTCGGCGGGAAGCCTGCTTCTCCCTCTCCCACTCCCCCTGCTTGTATTCCCTCTCTCTCTGCCTCTCTCTCTGTCAAATAAATAATAAAATCTTTTTTTAAAAAAAGTAATTAATTTAATTTAATTTGAAAAATAAAAATGACTTAACCCCAAAACCCAAACCCCACAGCCAAATGGATGAATATGGGATAAAGGTGGCACACTGTCACAAGTTTGGTGACCATTAGATAATCTGAGTCATAAAAGACTGCCGGGGTCTAGGCCCCTTTGCTGTATACCATGTCTGTGGGCGTGGGATCATGGTTACCTTGGGAACCACCCTAAGGGATTGAGAGGGGCAGACAGGCTCCTCATATTCTCTCACCTTCCCACAGCGAACCAACCTCCGTTAGTCACAACGTAGTGCATATTGACATAGTGAAATATGCCTGTGGCCACATCCGGGTACCAAGTAAAGCTAATGTCCTCAGCCTGTGCTAATGTGAACCAGCCTGGAATGCAGAGGAGCTCTCCCCCACAGTACCAGTCCCCAGCTCTGTTGAGTGAGCTAGTTTGGAGAACAGGCAAGGAGGCTCTCCGGTGGTGTCTTCCATCCTGCCTGGAATCATTTCTTAGCTCTCATGGACGTGATTATTGTCGTGAGCTCTCACCCAGAAGGGCTTGTGTTTAATGACGAGTTTTGCTCCTGCTACCTGGCCTCGCAAGTGGCTGGAAATCTGATCAGCAGGCTGTCATCGAAGTCCAAGTCCTGGGCTAAACCTAATTGAGGCACAGGGAAGGCTGTGCCACAGTCTCCTAAATAGCTAGGGTGTGATTAGACACTGTCAGCTCGGAGGAACACCCCACCTCCCCCATGCCCCCTCTTTCCCTCAGGCTCCGTTGCCCCTCAACAATGGTATACAAAAGACAGAGCACGTGTTCCCCTAGGCTCCCCAGGAGCTGCAGGCTTACCAGCTGTCACAGCATGTCTTTAATGGGTTTGTGAAACCCAAGAACCTGACCCATTTCTCCTCTGGGGAAAGAGTGTAACACAGGATGCCAAGCTGGAAAGCAGGATTCGGGAAGCTCACCTGTATGAGCCTGGCTCTCTGTGCCATCCAAGGCAGGTTGTTCAGTTCTTCCAGTTCCCGGGGTCTCCAATCTAAAATAAATGCACAGAAGGCAGCAGAGTGATACCGTGACATTGTTTTCTGCTCACTTATAACCTCCTTTCTTCCTCTTATTTAATTTTAGCTCCCTTTTCTGCCTACATCCAGCTCATTCCTCCCAATCCTGGCCCTAGATGTTTAGGCGCCGGGATCCTACCCAAAGGGTATTGACTCCAAAGCGACTGTCTGATTTCTTAGATGGTCCTAATCAGTTGATAAGCAAACACATTTTGAGTAAGCATGATGCACAAAGTCCTGTACTTATTACAGACTGATGGATTATGGAGGAATCCATGCCCTCGAGGAGCTTCTACACTAGGTTGGAGAGCAGATCATGAGAATAACACAAGGCAGGATGGGAATGACCCCATGGAACTGATCTCATTAACCTGGGATCTGAAGATGGACTGCAGAGAACCATACAGAACCATAATTGCTTTACAACGTTCTATGAAATTGCTTACATAATTTTATGTATGCAAACATACATTTTTCGGGCAAGTTCAGAACTTTAATCAGCTTCACCTGAAAGGTAAAGAACCTGCCGTGCAAACAGACTTTCTGGAACAGCTCTCATTATAACCTGCGTGGTCACTCAGGGTTTCACCGAGCAGGTGAGACTTGAACCAAATCTTAGAAAATGCTGTGCAGAGAATAGGGTGGGAGGCAGCTTAAAGGAAGGGGCTCCCAAGAAGCCTCAGAGCAAGACTGTCACACCTAAACCCGTCCTTACGTTACCTCACCTCTCTCCCTCAGCCTCAGTAAAATACAGATCTGTAAAATGGTGACCATTGCTGCTTCCCAGAGTGTTGTGAAGGACCATGAACTTTTTTTTTTTTTGGCTCACTCTGTATCTCAGTGCCATGCTTGACTCATATCATAGTGGACGCTAATCAATATTTGAGGAACGTGTGAGTTAATTAAAATAATAAACATGAGGGGGCTTTGCAACCCGCAGAGCATTGCTTCAGCAAAAGATCTTTGTTGCTAAGTACGTATATTTTGTGCTTTGCAAACAGCCTGCGCTAAGTGTCTTCTCCCCTTGAAACTGACCTTTTCTCCCGTAATGGGACTCAGAGGGCCAGCTCATCTGGTGGAGTGTCTCGGGGCCGACCCGATGAATGATAGCCGTGGAGACAACACTGGCACAATGTACAGTCGCCTAAGAGCGCAGAGGTGACCTCACTGTCCAAGGGCTTGGCCTCTTAACCCCAGCCCTTGCTGACACGCACACACCTGCAGCTCTCTCACTCCGGGCCCGGGACAGTCCATGAGCTCCTTTGCTGTCCTCATCTGCACTGGCAGGGGGTGGAAGGCAAGGACAAGGAAGGGGGCACTGCAGAGCCTCTGAGGGGATCCTTCCAGCACAATAGGTCCTCTCTGTGACTTCTCAGGACAGTAGAGACGATCCAGTGCTCCCCTGCCGGACGCTGTTTGTATCCCCAGCCTCCTGCCTGCACCCTCCTAGCAATACCCATGTGAAGAGAGAACAGATTAGATCTTCCATCAGTGTTTTTTCCCTGCCGTGTGCCATCCAACAGACAGGAGACTCATCAGCATTACGGTGATACTCCAAGGAAGCTGGGCTGGTGGGGAGTGGGAAAGACTTTTTAAAGGTATTGGTTGAAGGTGACAAGAGTCCGCAGAATAAGTTAGGAAAGATAAAGGTGATTTCTCCCTATAACAGTTCTCCACTGGAAGGGATGGAAGAATAAAGTAGGATGAAATCAGAGAAGGAAACAAACCGTAAGAGACACGTAACTCTAGGAAACAAACTGAGGGTTGCTGGAGGGGAGGAAGGTGGGGGGATGGGGTAACTGGGTGATGGGCATTAAGGAGGGCACGTGATGTAATGAGCACTGGGTATCATATAAGACTGATGAATCACTGACCTCTACCTCTGAAACTCATAATACACAGTATGTTAATGAATTAAATTTAAATTAAAAAAAAAAAATAACAATTCTCCACTGCAGATGCAGCCAGGAGAAGCAAAGTGTAAACCGATAGAACGAACTCCAAGCTAAGAATTAGGGGCCTGTCACTTAGAGACTTCGAGCATGCCGTTTACTCTCTCTGAGCTTCCAGCTCCTCTCCCATAATAATTGGAGGTAGTACCTACTCTACCTCTCAGGATTGTTGTGATCGTCAGCATTTATGATCATGCTTCCAATGGTTTAAAGTTGTACGTATTTGCTATTATTAACATATACAAGAGCACACCCATTATGTGCCAGGGGATTGATTGTGTATTTATCTAATGCAATTATCACAACAACCCTATAGGGTTGTATTGGTTTTCCATTTTTATGGATGCGGAATCAGAGGCTCAGAAAGGTAAAGAACTTGCCCAGACCCACACAGTTAATATGTGTTGAGAGCCTACATTTCAGTCCAGCTCTATTTCCATTCTCCACCAGCTCATGATTTCTTTTTCTCCTGTCTACTGTTGTTTTGTCCCTAAAATACCACATGCTCCACTGGCCTTTGCTGTCTGTCGTAGGCCAGGCCCACCCTCTTACCTGAACCCTTCTTGTCATAACATCTTGCTGGCTTATGTTGTTTTCTTCTTCCTCTTGGCCCCGCTATCTGCTTAGCTGCCCTGACCTCTAAGAGTGGCATGTACTAACTCTGACTGAGCACCTTTTAGGGGCAGGCACACTGCTCTTGTGAAGTGACAGAAGGTAAGGGCGTCCCCGCTCTTGAGGCAGACTCTGAGACATGTCTGCCCATAAGAAAGCTGCCACGGCAGCCCTGAGGGTACAAGGGGGAGGGGTGTCCATGTTTCATTACTAATTCCCTCATCTGGCAATCACCAGGCGTACATGTCCCAGGCAGACTCTTCAGAGTCACCATGATGCTACAGCTCTTGATCTTGTCGGTTAAGAGTGGGGCAGCACCGAAGGAGAACATAGGCTCCGGGCAGGAACCTGGCTTAATCTTTCATTCCTTCGAGGCAGGGTTATTAGTTCTACTTCAGAGATGGAAAAAGGAGATAGAGGGACTTGCCTAACATCACTTAGTGAGTGGGGAGTGGAATCAAAAGCTTAGCTTATGTCATTAGTCCCTGTGTGTCCTTAGGGCCTGGGCACCTTTGAGTTGTTGCTAATGCTTGGTCTCGGGTTGGCTCTGGGCTTGGCACTGCCAAGGCGTGGCTGCACAGTTGAGGCCCTTGAAGGGCTGACACTCAGAGCGCCCCACCCCCACTACCAGCGCCTGGCTCCCCAGATCCATCCTGACCCTACTTGATGAAGAGAGAAGGTGGTATCAGGCAGCTCCCCATTCCTGGGTCCCACCTGACAAGCCGATGCAACCAGCAACCCAGTCCCAAGGTGGGCCTCCCTCTCTTGGGGAGATACATTTATAGATGTTACCCATCCTCCCAGCACCAGGAATCTACCCCACAATTAGGCAAGAGATAAATCAAAGCCAAACTTGGCTGATGACATTCAGGAGCCAGTGGTGACCCTTGCCACACATATAAATCCCAGCGGGCTGGCCAAGGGCCTTTGTCTGGTCCGAAGAGCTCAGGATTATCTGGCCCTCTTTGCTGATGTATGGAGTCACCGGCTGTCGGAGTGTTTACTAACGGTTATCACCTCAATGCTTTGGCCATTATCAGAGGCAGGGCCGCCTGCCGGGGCTGGGGCTCGCACCCTCTCTATTACCACCTGTCATTGGCAGAGAGTGTGTGCTGACGCTGCCCAGTCCTGACCGCCTAGGGAAGATAGTTTCTGACGGCTGATCAAAGAGGAGAAGCAAGGCCTGATAAAAAGTGTGTGTTGTGCGTACTTTTAACTTTAGGAAACATTGGCATTTGCATTTTTTCCCCATCTTCCTGGTGCTGGCAGGAACCTAGCCCAATAAATGCAGTGGATTCAGTTACCTAATCACTGGGAAAATGGTATGTGCTTAAAGCAACAGAGCATGACGATAATCTCCTTCCAAGAGAGAGTAGACGAAATAAGCTTTCACAGAAGACTTGCTGTATAATAGAGGAGAATAATTTAAATTTAGACTTTGAAGTGATCTTGCATGTAAAATTTCATCTTGGCACTGAGCAGAGTGCCATGTACGTCTTGGAATTGGAGAGCAGCTTCGGGTTAAGGAACAATTTTTGCCGAAGATTCTATCACCCAGTGCTGTTGCTGGCATCCCCCAAATGGTGCCCCCATTGTCCGTCTGTCCTTGGGCAGCTAGGGGACTGCGTGCAGCAGAGTAGAACGAGCTCTAGATTGAGGCATCAGGTGATAGGAGTTCTTGAACCAGGTCTGTCACAAACCCGCTGCTGGATCTTGGGTCGTAGATGTAACACGAGGAGGTTTGCTACAGAGGATGGAGTGGTATGGAAAACTTTTCTGAAGCTTTAAAAGCCCCGTAGCCCCTTTTTTAAATGAACTGTTAGGGAAGCCCTATTGCCTCAAAGAAAGAAAAGTAGAGATGTTTGGGTTGAACCTGGCAAGGAGGTGCTCTGCCCTTGACCTACTTCTGAGGTCTTTTTTCTGGAAGCCTACCCTGTCTGATCCCGTGGCACGAGCTGCTTCATTCTGCCTTCCCACCCGGGTGTCACGGTGGTGTCTCCTGCATCCAGCCTGGAGAAGCGCTGAAGGGGACCCCGCGGGGTGCGGGTAGGGTGGGGAGAGCTGGTGGTGGGTACACAGAAGAACGGGCCGCTCTCTCAAAGCACGGACTCAAGGTCGGATGTCCCGTGTGTGCCGCAGGTACCTTTGACCGGAGCGTGACCCTGCTGGAGGTGTGTGGGAGCTGGCCCGAGGGCTTTGGGCTGCGGCACATGTCCTCCATGGAGCACACAGAGGAAGGCCTGCGGGAGCGGCTCGCTGATGCCATGGCCGAGTCGCCGAGCCGGGACGTGGTGGGATCCGGAACAGGTAAAGGTGGCCTCACACTTCCAGCCTGACGCGGTCAGGACAGGCCCGTGTGGGCGTAGGCCTTCTCTGGCGGGAGAGGGTGTCCATTTGTTCTAACCTTGTGTTTCTTTGGTTCGCACTCTGACTGCCCTCAGTTTGGAAGTCTCTGGTATTGGGAGAGCCCTGTGTGAAGGAGTGCACCGGGCCCCGGTGACCCCTCCTACGTGGAATAACACATGTAAAAATGCGGTGATAAGCGCAACTGTGTCATATATGCGGCTGCCGAAAGGACACCTTCTCCAAGGGAAGGGACGACCTTGGCAGCCCTGAGGCTCGGAGTGTGGAGGCAGCAGACCTCCTGTCACGCCTGAGGCTGTGTGGACTAGCAAGCATCAGTGGGGCCTGCCGGCCTGGAGGGAGCAAGCGCCAAGCAGGCAGGGCTGGTTTGAGCCCCCAGGCTGCTTTTTCTCCTGCTGCCTTTGCCCCTGCACTCTCGCCTGTGAGAGGGCCCAGCCGCCGGAGCCCGGGGCAGCTTCTCGAATCCTAGAGCAGTCAGAAGACGTCCTTAGAAGATGGGTGAGCCCTGCCCCAGCAAGCAGCGTACATGTGCACGCACACACACGCATGTGTCCACGCACACACACAGCATGCAGTTAGGAAAGACCACGATTCTTCCATCTCCACACAGTTACAGTACAGCCTCTGCCTCCTCTTTCCCGAAGCACCTCCTCCTTCTCCATCTCTGTGCATGCTCTAGCCCAGCTTTTAGGCCCGAGAAAGACCGCCCAGCAGGCCTCTTCCCCACTTCCTGAGGTCGAGCAGATCCTGGCCGTGGGCCTTCCCACTCTCGCTTGCCCGAGGCCTCTATAGACCGGCGCCCGGTTCTTTACTGTGAACGTTACCGCCCCCGCTGCACCGGCCTACCCGGAAAGAGGATCCCGGCGAGGAGAAACTTACAACCTGGGGCAGGAAATCAGGACCAGCAAGACTTAGAGAGGCAAGCATTTGGGGCAGGACTTGAACTGCCTGACGTCATCACACGTCCGTCTCACTTCCGTGTGGACCCTCCCCGTCCCTTAGCTAGTTGGCACTTCAGCCCTTCCCTCTCTTCTTCCCCTCCCATTCAGTCCTCGTGTTCCTGCGCAGCGCTAGCTCTGGGCCCGCCCACGGTGCTTGCGCGGTACCCGGCAAACGGACAGAATGGACTCAAGAAGGGGAGAGAAGGAGTGGGCCTGGGGATAGAGAAGTGCCTCACAGGCCGCAGGGGACAGCCCTCTCTGAGGGCCAGCCCCCTTCCACACCCCCTCCTTCCCTGGAGAGAGAGAGGAGATGTGGACCTTGGAAGCGGCGACCAGCCATGCCCCCTTCCCGCGTGCACACGCATGCGCAGACGTGTGCACCCCACCACTGTCCCCGTCATCCAGCCCTCCAACTCGTGGATGGTAGCCCACCGCGCCACTGTTCTGCAGATGAGGCGGGCTCTGAGCCCACTTTCCTTGGAAGCTGGCGGAAGGGGGGAAGCTTTTCCCTTTCTGCAACTCCCCCTAGCACCACCTTCCCCCTGCACCCCTGGGGCCCCTGCCAGCCCCTGCCACATACCCCAGGGCCTGGTGTCACCAGACTCCCCAGGAGCCGCCCTTGCTGGGGCTCACGCAGCTCTGGGGCAGCTCCCCTCAGACAGCCCTTGGAGCCCCTCAGTGTCAGCCAGCAAACAGATTTAAAGGTACGCTGGGCCAGAGCTGGAGAACTTCAGCCTGGCACAAACAGTAGCCTGAACAAACCTGGCAGCAGTTCATCGGCCAGACAGCTGGGGGATTCCGGAGTGTCTTTGTGGCCTTAAGCAGGTTTGTGAAATTAAAAAAAGAAGAAGAAGAGATGAGAGAGGAAATTAAAACTGCATGACCCACAGGTCAGAAAATAAGAGATGCCCTTCTTGAGCAGAGGGATTTCATTTTCCTCCCCAAACTGTCACCAAAAGGGATTCATTTGGGGTTTTCTGACCATATTAAATGTATCAATTTTTAAAAATCTACCTCTATTTTAAAGGTCAATAAGTAAAGCAGATATTATGGAAATTAACTCATTTCCCCTCTGCCATTGCTGAGAATCACTTGTCCCATTGTGCCACTCCAGATGAAGTGCCAGGCTTCTTGGTGTGGCCCAGGGCCTCGGAGGGGCAGCCCAGCACACCCAGAAGTGGCCTGGGACAGGCGGTGTGATTTGGATGCGAGTTTCCAGCAAGCCACCCTTTGCCTTAGCAGCCCGTCCCTCTCTTGTCTCCCCACCACCCTGCTCCTCTCGGTGGCTCACAGGACCTACAGATAAGGTGACATTACGTGTTTGCCCGTGTCAGGTACTCCGAGGCAGCCGAGGGAGTCAGTCCTATAGTGCCTTCCATCAGGCACCCTGTGTAGTCCCAAAACCACGACCGATGGCCTCTTCATCGAGGTCTGAGTGGAGCATGCTCTCGTGACCCCCAACACCAAAGCCCACTCTAGAGCGTGCCCCACTATTAAGTAACAGGCTTTGCAGTGACGTCTGGGAATTGTTTACCAACCAGCTCTCCAGAGGGAAGCAGGAAGGCCCTGCTTGGTAGCATTTGGACATTTCTATAGTATAAAAACTCACGTTATGGCCAATTTCAAGCCATCAACACGGTGTCAGTTGGCTAGCTGAATTCCTGAAAATGTCGCCATCAGCTGGCTCCAGCTCCTCACCAGTAAGCTGTACCATGGGCAAGTTAGCCATCCCCCAAAAGTAAAGCAAAACCTTTTAAAACCTTGCTATTCAAAGAGTGGTCTGCAAACCCACAGCACCATCTCTACCTGGGAGCTGGTTAGAAATGCATAGTCTCGGGCCCCACCCAGCCCCGCTGAGTCTGCACCCGCATCCTAATAAGATCTCTATGCACATTTTTTTTTTTTAAAGATTTTATTTATTTATTTGACAGAGAAAGACACAGCCAGAGAGGGAACACAAACGGGGAGTGGGAGAGGGAGAAGCAGACTCCCTGCTGAGCAGGGAGCCCGATGCGGGACTCGATCCCGGGACTCCAGGATCATGACCTGAGCCGAAGGCAGTCGCTTAACCAACTGAGCCACCCAGGCACCCCTCTATGCACATTTGACAAGGTCCGTCTTAAAACACGGTTCACCTAGGAGGCAGGTGTTACTTCTGTCCTCTGTGGGGGCTGCTGACCGGTTAGTCTAATTAGATCACACGTGTAATTTGCAAATCTGCTCTGAAATAACTGGCTGAGTTGCTGTCTTGCAATATCATCACGCCCCTTGGCCCTGTTAGCCTTCCGTTGTCCCCATTCAGCAGAACTCCAAATCAAGGTCAGTCCAGTTCTGCTCTTACACTTAGGTTTGCTGAGGGAGAATCACAAGCTGTTCAGATTGGTGCCTCTAGAGATTTCTGGCATCTACTCTCCAGTGAGCCTGGGGAAGCCTTCTCTATTTTTCCAGTAGCCCCTCCTCCTGTTCTCAGTTTGTGCTTGTCTTTTGCAGCAGAAACTAGCAACCAGCACCTAGAACAGTGTCTGGCGCATAGTAGGCCCGTGGTCACTATTTGCTGAGTGAGTGAATTCTGCATTCAGCCTAGATGTGAGCAGTTCTGCTGCAGCCCCTGCCTCCTGCTATGGCTTCTGGTCTGGTTTCCTTCTCTTAAAGATTCCACGGATCTCTGGTCCCCTATGAGTTTGTTTTCTTTTTTAATATTTTCCCTCCATTTTTGCTTTGTTTTTTTTTTTTTTTTTAAATATGGCACATGTGCTCAGTCCATCGTTTTGAAATCAGTCTCTTGCCTTCTGCACGGGTAGTATTTCAGACTCCCCCATTCTCCTCAGGTCTCTTACCCCACCATCTTGTCTCTCACCCTCAGAGAGAAAATGGTGGTCATTGTTCAAGAAATCTCTTGACTGCACGCGCCCAGATCCCACCGGTCCCCACAACAAGCTCCCCCTCTCCTCCTGAGGAGGAGCAGTCCTGGCCTCCAGAGCCTGCGCAACCACAACAGCCGCGCCCCCCCCCCCCCCCCCCCCCCCCCCCCCCCCCCCCCCCCCC
>NC_058417.1:25391156-25472045 GCF_002201575.2 Neomonachus schauinslandi
CGCGGGCCAAGTCACCACTGGGCCGGGGGCTTTAGTGTCGTGAGCCACACCCTGCGATCTTGAGGTGCTCTCCCGTAGCCCCTTCCACCTCGCTCTCCTGGTTTGTTTCTGCCTCTGGCTACTTCTCCTCCCTCCCCTTTCTGGGTTTTCCTTCCCTGTTGGCCTTAAGTGTATTTCTCAAAGCCCTATCTTGGCCCTCTTCCCTCACCCTCAGTCAGCACAGGGCACTCTCCTCTGCTTCTGGGGCCTCAATTACTACCTCTAAACTGACTATCTCCAAATAATCTCCAAGCTGGCTTTCTCTCCTGAACTCCAGAACCATTTATCCAGGCACCTACTGACATTTCCACATGTCCAAAAGCTGCACTCCTCTCCCACAACCCCGGCCTTCTCCTGGTCCACCCCATCTCACTGTGTACGAAGCCCTTCGTGACCAGCCACTGCCCTGTCTCCAGACTCCTCTCCTGTTGCTCTCTGCGAGCTCCAGCCAAGCTGAACTCCCCGGAGGGTCCCTAAGCACGAGTGCTCTCTCTGCCCGCCAGGCCCCCTGCACCTACTGCTCCTGCCCGGAATGCTGTCTCCCACAGCCCCTCCTCTGTCTATCGCCCCCCTCAAAACAACCTGATTAATTCCTGCTTAGCAGACATTCCTTTCAATATTGCCTTTTCTAGAAAAATAGAATTTTTTAAATAAGCAAAACATGTACTTACTCCAGTTGTTTTGTGTCTAGGTAGATATAACCTAATACCAACAAATCTTCATAAACACCTGGATCCATATTAAGTGCATTTTCTCTTTAGACTTTAACTCTTTCCATCTTTAGCTAAAGTTTGTTCTTTCTTCTTTGCGCTCTCCCACGTCCAACGGCAAAAGCCCCGGGACTCATTCCCAAGCCCCGATCAGCTTGACACGTCTCTGTGGCAGGCAGCCTCCCTTTGCTGCTGTTGACTCTTAAGAGCTCACTAAGTCAGCTCTCAAGGTCAAGAGGGACTGTCTCTTCCCCCTGACTGTGGCTTCCTGCAGCCCCAGGAACACCGTTTCTCCTTTATAATCACAGCACTAAAGGTAGGAAAGAGGCTTCATCTTTTTCTGTCTACAGTCTCTTCAACGGACTATTTTGTCCAGAAACAGTTACTCTAGGGGATCACACTACGGACTCAATCTTTGCCTCTTGCCTTCTGTCAGACATACATTTACTTCCTTACCCAAACATACAAAACTTTCACAAACAGTATTATAAGCAGTGCATTCTAGTACTTTCTGTTTTCTTACATTTTTTTTAAGAGCGTAGTCATGACCCACTAAATTGATTTCACAATACGTCAGTTTGGAAAACAGTGCTCTAATTTATTCGGCCAAATCCCCTCGGTTTTCCTGTATGTATATTAATTATTAGGATTATTTTCAACTAATGCTCTTCCAAAGATTTGTCAGAAACTACTTTTACTTCTTGAAAGGGCTTGTGTCTTTTCTCCTTCTTAACGTGAAAAGCACATTTGAACATTGCACACAGTTTTTAAATGGTCACAGGAAGGTTTCAATAAGTTGATGAATAAATACCTGATGATCACCTATGTTCTGCAGGAGAGGAACGAAGAGCATTGTGTGTGTGTGTGTGTGTGTGTGTGTGTGTGTGTGTGTGCGGCCTCATGCTAATACCATCTTTCATTTCAGGACTGTAGAAATCAATGTTAATAATAAGTGTTAGCTATTGTTATTGGAGTTGACCATATGTGTACCCCAAAGCAAATAACCCAGTGCATTGGTCCCTGTATCCTCCCTCTCGGATTAGCTCTTCCAATGGGCCTTGGAACTCCCGCTCACCCCACCGCTGAGGGCTGGGAACATTTTCAGGCCAAAGCTGCATTTCCAGTAGGGGCCATACTAGCCCTGTCCCATCTCAAGTTGCCACACGCTCAGGTGACAGTTGTGGGCATGGGGCAGTGAATTAATTCTCTTATCCTTTAGACACCTCTACTCTCTGGCAAACGCTTTCATCCAAGTAACTTAGCCTGTCGCTTAAGTCCTTCCCTTTGCTTTACCGAATCGGGCCCCGGAATTTTGCTCCTTCTACAGTATGTCTACAAAATGCTTTTCATGTCTTCTCTCAGTGACCTCCTCAACGGGCCTGCACCTTCTTCTGTGGTCGCAGTGGGCGGGCAGGCTCTCTGCGGACACCTGCGGGTTTCTCCCCCCTGGGCTGGGCACCGTAGGGAAGAAGTAAGGCATGGCTCCTACCCTCAAAGAGGTGAAAGCTCCGGAAGAGGCAAGAGGGCCGAACTGTGGGTGTGCCCCTTTCTGGCTCCTCTCTCCGGCTGCCCACGCGGGCCCACCCCTAGCAGGGCTGGACCAGGAATCCGATGGGTCTTTTCAGGATGTGAAGACAAAACTGCAGCTTGCCCAGTCCCAGCTGCCATGGTTGCTGAGGGTCCCCAGAGACGTAGGAGCCCCCAGACGTAGAGCCCAGCGCCGTGGGCGGCCACAGCACTGCCGCTGAGGGTGACGGGGAAGCCGCTGCTGCCCACGAACCGGGGGGTGGCCATCTGTGTCTCGGTTCGGTGTCAGATGGCCTGTTCCTCGCTAGTTTCCACTGGTGGGAAAGGCCGAATCCGAGAGTCCTTTCCATCCCGGGCACCCAGCTGCTGACACTGGGAGGAATGTTGGTTTTTTTCCTTCTCAGCGGCGTTTGGAAGTCCTCGTCGAGGAATGGTGGAAGCCTGGGCAGGTTCCTCTCCCACCTTGGCTCAGTTTCTTCTCCAATGCCACGGGCGGAAGAAACCAGGCAAAGTGGAAACGTCTGCTCCCCGTGTGTGTTAGGGGCTGGACGCTGTGCCGCCGTACGTAGCACTGCATCTGTCTTTTCACTGACTCCTCTCCACGATAATGGCCACGTCTCCCAAGTGGCTTCTATGTTTTAGACGCTAGGCGAGCCACAGAAATGTCCTTTAATCATCACAACACTGCCAGGGAGATGCTCCTCTCTCCGACTCACCGGGGAGGAAAGATGGAAGATTTGAAGTCAGATCATAACTAAAAAATACAGGATCAAAATGAGATATTGAGGAGGTGCTGGAACCCCAGTCTCTCTAAAACAGTGGAATTAGCTGACTTTTCTTCATTCTGGTATCAGAATAGTTCTTTCCTTAAGGGTCTGTCCCACGGACAATAGCAATAGCATCTTCAGGGGCCACCCTACTTATGTTGTCCTTGGTGTTCGGACCAAACCTCCTTGCAGGGGTTTACTGGACAGAGGATATTGCTCCGGGCGGGGGTGGGGGGGGGGCGCTCTGAACCCGGGTGGTGGTTTCCAGTCCTGGCCAGATGTGCCCACTCCCATGCCTGTGGGTCTTCAGGCTCCTTGGGTCAGATCTCCCACACCTGTGGGTCCTAGCTGTGACCCTCCATCCGGGATTTAACACACACCTAGTGGTGCCCAACCAACACTGCTCCCAGCTGCAGATGTTCCTTTCTACACCAGGTCAAGATAATGGGGGCCCTTTAGTGACCCATCAGCCAACGGAGTGCTCACAAAGCTTATATTCTCCATGGATAAGCAATATTATGCAAGGGCCTACAATACTAGTTATTTTAGTTATTGCTGGAAAAATGAAAATAAGGTTGTGCATGTGTATATAAATGATAAAAGTTGTCCATGAGAAAGATTTGTGAAATTGGGATCCACACAGAACAGAAGGAAAGTAAGTTCTTATCAACTTGACTCAGGAAATATAGAAAAAACAGGTCTAAGAGGCACAGTATCTCTAAAGGTGTTTACACTGTCTGCCATGTATTCACATAATCCAAAAAGTGGGCGCTGAGGTTCTTAAGCCTGAGCTGCAGCCTCACAAGAAGTGAAATGAAGCCCAGGAGCATTAAGTAATGAGACTCTGCTCACACAGCCCAAGAATGCTGACGGCAGGATGAGAGAGAGAGAGAGGGAGAGAGAGAGATACCTCCAGGAGGAGTTTCTCAAGATCCCCACAGTCTCACCTGATCAGAGGGTATTTCAATGACTCCCGCCTGCTAGTCAGAATGAGAGGGGACCCCCAGAAGAGGAAGGGGGCTCTCACGCTCGGGGCCCGTTCTGTCGTCCTACTGCCCTACTCGGAACGCGCTCAGGGCCCGCACGTTTCCACCTCGGCCCCTGCAGTGAGATTTCAAGCCTCTTCCAGGTCCTCCTCACCCTCCTTTCCAACCTGCTCTCCCACTCGCTTGTCCACAGTAGCCCCTTATTCTTATTCATCTTCACCACCACCACCACCTTCACACAAACACGCTCCCCTGTCAAAACCATCCCATCATCCACAGCACGTGCCCTGCCCACCTGGCTCCGTTAGAGTCCCCTCCGCCCTCCCTCTCTGCCCAGTCACTTTTTTAGACCGAGCTCCGGTCACACCCCCTCTGTGAAGCCCTCCCTGACCATGCAGCCAAATGCCCTTTCTCTCTCCTCTGAACTTCTGAACCACCTGCTCACTGGACACTTGGCCCCGGACGAGTAGTGTCTGTTGCCTTTTCCTTTACCAAGCAGTGTCTGATTCTGTTCTACGTGCCACCGGGGGGGGGGGGGGGGGCGGGGGGGCTCAGCCCTGGGGGGTCCCTTCAGCCCCTCCCTCAGCCACACTGCCCATACTGCATGTCTTAACCTGATTCTGGTGCCTTGGACAGAGTGTGATTCCCCTTTGTTACCTCCAACCACCAGCCTTCTCGTTGCCCAGCATCCAGCACTGGGAACAAGAGCCAAGCGGAGCCCCAGCTAATGTTTGTTGAATGACTGCATGGGCTTTTGTGGCTCCCGAGAGGTAAATGAGAGCCATCCAGAGCAATGGGAAAAATTACCATGTTTAGGACACACTTGTTAGTGTCTAGCCAGTTATCAAATCTGATTCTTGGTAGACCGTTTCTCTCCCCCTTCCGCCCCCCGCTTTCCCTCTTTCTCCCTCTCTCCCTCTTTCCCTCTCTCTCCCTCTCCCTTCCCCCCCCCGTCTCCCTCTCTCTGTCTCCCCCTGTCTCCCTCTCTCTCTGCCTCTGTCTCTCTCGTCCCCACTCTTCCCCTTCTCCCTCTCCCCTCTCTCCCCGTCTCCCCCTCTCCCTCCTCTCTCTCTCTCTCCTCTCCTCTCCCTCCCCGTCTCCCAAGACTGCTAGAAGTCCCAGGCAGAGGCAGAGCTATAATGGGAGCTTAGGGCTGAGCAGTTCCTCTGCACAGTTTTCAGTTGCCCAGTCTAGTCTGAATTCTTTAACCAGAGCACTCCAGTTCCTGTCAACAAGGAGGAAGTGCCAGTGTGACTTCATTGGGGAACCTTCAGAATCCCCTTTCCGGGTACTGGCCCAACATGAAGGCAGGAGTGTCTGGGGAAAATGAAGAGGCTTGGACAAGAGGGTGGGGAAGGGCAGTTGGACCCCCAGACAAGGGCCCTCCTCTGGAGACATTAACATAGGTAAATGGTTAACAAGAGGGAGTATTTCTCTCTGCTCTTCCTCCTCTGCCAAAGAATTCACCTTTAACCATTGACCTTTCTGTGAGGTGTGAGATCTGAACAAAGTTGAACACAGTCATGGATGGCTAAATACCCATCTTCCCCTCTGTGCTTGTCTCTGCCTCCTGCCTCCTCAGGAGATGGTCTGCAGTGTACGGACCAGCCCCTGGGCTTGATGGCTGGTAACAGAGGAGAGATACACATACACACAGGAAGTGAAGTGGGAAATGACCCTCTGACCCTTCAGGAATCCAGGGCCCCGCCAAGCCATGCCAATGTGACTGAACGTAGCAGGAGGAGGCAGTGCCAAGTACCTCTATCAGAATCAGCCACCTAACCGCTGACATTGGGTGATTTCTTCCTGCCCACTTCTCTTTGAACCCACCCCTGCCCCCAGGCACCTGCAGGCCCACTGCATAAGCATAAATTTTTTAATTTGCTGGCAGAATCCCCCAGCACCAGGCTTCACAGACCTCCCCCAACTCCCCCCACATATTATTTAGTGTAGCTTGATAGCTTGCTATCCCACCCCTCCATGTGCTTAATTCAGTTTGGGGAAGATCAACATCCAGTTGCTTCATTTGTGTCGGGTGACTTTTTCCACTCTGTGCCCTCCCTGTGCTCATTCTGCTGGCATGTTCCCATCATCTCTGGGCCCCAGTTGGCCAGAACCAGCATGCCGTCTCGACTTTGATGGGTGCGATAGTGCTGGGCTTACAGCACTGGGTGGGGGGGAGTGTGGACTAAGCCCAGCAGGGTCCTGTTTCCATCTGGGCCTGGCTGGGTCCTCGGAAGGCTTGGAGATGTTTTGGTTTCACACTGTGTTCCTCCCCAAGCCACAGAGAGCTGAATGTGAGCAAACGGTTCCTGCCTTTGAGCATGTCTCCATGATCCATGGATGTAGGCAGCACGGGGCAGGAGGAACGGATGGGAAGGGTGACAGCAGTCGAGGCTAGTGAGCGTTACGTGAAAGCCCGGATGTGCTGCGCCGTGGAACAGACCACGACAACCTCTTGCAGGGCTCTCCGTGGCCCAACCAGACTTTTGATACCTACTCGCTTTGGTTTCAGCACTTGCTGCTCTCTGAAAGGTCCACGTTGTGATCCTCTTTAAAGAAATATTCTGTTTTCAATACAGACACAGCCCTTGACGTAGCTGTAAAACACACCACCCCTGAGAGACACGTGGCTGTGAAGTATGTTGGTATGTAACCTCCTGTCTTTGCCTACGTGCAAGATTTGTCCCTCCAGAAGTTGCTCCCTTACACCGCACCCCCATCCCCTGGTGCTCAAGCTCTCAGGAGGCCTTGAATTGAGGACAAGAGGTCAGCACAGACAGGAGGTACCTTCTGGCAACGGACTGGTTTGGGGGGCACCGTAGTTGCTGTTCCTCACCCAACAAGAGTTTCTTTGAGAACCTCATTCCCTGCCCCCCACTTTTAAGATGGAAGTCAAATTTTCGGATTCTGCTGTGCAGAGCAGAGAGGTCACTAGGCTCTAATGCATTTACCATTGACTGCCCCTCTTGTAGTGCGTCTATTAGTGAGTAATTTGATTTGTACCTATTCATTTGCAGTCCCTGCAGGAGCCTGGAGCTGGCCCCTAGTATAATTGGTGCTGTCTCTATTTTTACATCATTAGATTAGCCCCGACTCCTGGCCACTTGTTGTCTGCGCTTGTCTGTCCATTTATACAACCTAATGTAACACAAAATTCATTACTGATCACATTACTTTCAACTCTGAAGCCAGCCTTGTGATAAACATTTGGTTAACCCCTTCCTGCCCACGGGAGGGCTGACAGAACGAATGCACTTCCCCTCGCCAGGCGAATCGATATCTTAATACACCAAAATGGAATTGCATTTCTAGATTTGTTATTCCTCCTGGAGGAGCAAATGGAAAGGCTCGTCTGAGCCAGCTGAATTGAATAATGAATAGAGCCCCGGCTCCAGCAGCCGGTCTGTGAACAGAGCACAAAGCAGAGGCAGCATCCGCTCAGCATTTTGCCCTGGACAGGCGACTCCACAGCAGCTAATTGAGACTTGTGCTGCCCTCCCAGTGGGGGAGCGAGGGTTCCCAAGCATGGGCTGCGACCCCAGCAGGGACAGCGGGGACCTCGGCCCCACCGTGCCATTCTCTTGGCTAGGCTTGGCCTCGGGCACCTGGGCTAAGAACTGGCTTACGTTTCCTTAAAGTCTTCTTCATGGATGTGAAGGCACCAGACCCGTGGCCTTGGCACCGATGCCACCAAGAAATTAATTAAATTCGTTACTAAACAAAAGTTTACCATTTGAAAAAGATACACAGAATTATTCCTCTTCACAGCCAGGTCAGCAATGTTGGGATTGTTTGGTTCACACCAACTTGTGTGTGCGTGTGTGTGTGCACCTGTCCCCAGGGTGAGCATTGAGCATTCTTTGGCATGGAAACACCACGTGTACCTGCAAGTGGTCCTAGTCATCTGATAGGGATGTTGCGAACATCAGGAGGGCACTAGACAGGACTTGGCCAAGGGTCTTAAAGGGACCTCTGCATAGCTCTATTTAATCTAGAAGATTCTCCCCTGCTGTACCCTGGTTATCCCCTTCCCAGCCCCTGTTTGTCTCTGGGTAGCATCCACACCTACCGTAAGTCATTAACTTGCAGGACAGCTTGTTTCAAAAGGAAAAATATCCTGACTTATTAAGAAACTCTTGTAAAGAAAGCCTCCACAAAGATTAGAAAAATAGGCACAGAGGAAGTAGAATGGAACCCATTACCATGAAAGTCATAAATCCCTAAGTTTAGGGAAAAAAAAAAAAAAGCCGTAAACAGAAGATACTCGGGAAGGGACGCTAGAAAAAGCATCCCATCTAGAGGATATTTTGCTTGAATTCAGGGCAGTCCTGGACAGGCAGCTGAGGAGAGGTAGCGAAGCCTCCAGTTAGTGGGCCTCCTTTCTGTTGAGGAGGCCGCCCTCCATCTCCGGGGACTGCACCTTGGACCCTGCTGCCCATTAGCCTGTCCAGAGCCTTGACAGGCCAGAAATGACCAGAAATCATGTGAGACATGGAGGTCCCAGGGATTCTTTGAGAGGGCTCATTGCTGCTCTTGGCCTTCTCCATGCCTCCAACACTCCCCCTGCCTCCCTCCTTTGTATGTGGAGGCGGGCCGGGGGCACGGTGCCGCCTTGCAGCCGTCCCTAGGCTGCAAGGTGAGAGGTGCCGGGGGGGGGGGGGCGGGGGGGACACGGGACTGCCTCACCCCTCCCTGACCATGGAAAGCTCCATTTCCCACAGAGGGACCAGAGGGCCAGGCCAGAGACTCTGGAGACTCTCAAGGGCTTCCCATTGTGAGGACCTACAGAGAGGGGATCTTTGCATCTAGTCAGTGCGAGGACACTGGTTTGTCACGGAACAGCCTGGGTACAACGGCTCAGCTCCCCACCCCCGCCCAACCCACAGTGCACTAACTTGCTCAGTCCCCAGCCTGCTGCTTTGGCCTCAGCTGTTAATCCTCTCAGGTGGGTAAGTGAGACTGGGGGAGAGGGGCTCCGTGTAGCCCACACTGGCCCCGGCCCCGTCAGCTCGAGAAATCAGATCAGAGCACGGGCCTCTGCTTTCTAGAATGGGACAGACCAGTGGCAGGGAGGAGAATGAGTCGGCTGGCCGGTGGAATGAGAGACTGATTTCTTAACCTTGATGGAAAGGGGGGAAAAGCCACATCTTACCAAACTCTTCCGCTGCATCATAGAGAATTTAATTATGTTTGGACATTCGAATGAGAACCAGATGTGGCTCTGGCCCGTCAGGCCAGCAAAGTTCAAGGAGCTGCATCTCTCCTGTGGTCTGCGGACCCCTGTGCTGTCTCTCAGGCCTGGAGGGCAGCTCAGGAAGACCCCATCTGGGAGCTCGGTGGGGTCTCCCGAGCCTCAAGGCTGGGCTGGAGGAGATAGGCGGGTCCAGGCTAGCTGCCAAGCACCATTTCCACAGGAGACTTTCCAAGCGCCGTGTCCTCCTCGTAGCCATGCTGAGTGGGCATGTTTGCAGGGCCTTCATTAGCACCCACATCCTTCCCACACACAGACACAGACACACACACAAAGAGCTCATGACACAGCACCTGGCTGGGCATTCTCTGCCAAAGACCCATCTCTGAACCGCCCAGCCCGTGTCTACCTCAGATGGCGTCTGCCAAGACTCAGCCCTCAGGGTCGTGCCGTGACCCGGAGCTAGAAAGACCCTTTCAGGCCCTCCTGCATGAGGAGCTCTCCTCTGGGGGTCTCCGCCTGCTGGAACACCAGAGGTGGCCACACTGATTTTCTAACCGGGACACTCCATGTGTTCAGTGTGTGTTCTGCTTCTGAAAGCCCCATCACATCCTTTTCTCTTTAGAGCCTCACACACCCCGTGAGGTTGCCGGAGCCGCCCCTCCCCTCCTGCCTGACAGATGCTGAAGCAGAGGAGAAGTGAAGTGACTCGCGCGGGTCATTCAGCACATCTGTCTGTGACAGAACTCTCAGCCTACCACAGGACTCTTCCTTCCTGCCATCCGCAGGGAGTTTCAGTGCAGGGCTGTTCCCGAAGTGTGGCTTCAGCCAGATTTGCCAAATACCTCAAAACCAGGGAAACAGGAGCCTGGTCCGCTCAGCCTTTGCTGTCCCCATGTCTAATAGGCTGTGACAGGTCAATATATAAAGTTAGAGCAATAGAGTGGACTGAGAGGGTCACTGCACGTGGGGTACTGGTCGAGGTGGTCCGGGTGGGGGATCCTGCTCTCTTCTGCTTTGAAGCCCAGACTTGGCTTAGGTAACATGGATTTCCTGGGAGTGGAGTGTGGCAGCATTTCTGGTTCAAGTCTTTCCCTACCTGGGATTGGTTCCTTATTATGGTTGTTCTATGGGGCGACCTGGGGAGAGGCTCTCACCCCCAACCAGGCCAGCATACCCTCCAACTAATACCCCACCTACTGCCATTGCTCATCAGCTGTCCAAAGGCTGTGAAGGAATCTGGGGCTGAGCCATGAGCTGCTTGCTCTGTTGGAACTCGGATACTGTGCTCCCCACTCCCCCAACACACACACACACACACACACACACAGCCAGCTCCAATGGGGAGGGGGGTGTAGGATGTGGTGAGAGTCTGGTCTTTTGAACAGGGGCCTCCGGAGTCCTCCTCATTTGTTAGGCCTCCCTCCCCCTCTCTTTCTATGTTTACTCTCCCTTCCCCAACATTCCAGCATGCTCATCTCCTGCCACACCCCTGTCCCTACTGGCCCCACCAGGAATTTGGGGATCTCGCTACCTCTGTGCCTCTACCTCATGATTTTAATGGCCTGTTGTCGTGAATAAGGTTCCTCTTTGGCTACTGGGGGGAAGGAGTGATGGGGAAGAGAGGTGATGTGCCTACTGGATGTTTTTCTGGTTGGAGGCCACCCAGTTTTCCTGGATGGAGGCTGTCTGCTTGCCTAGTCTCCTCAACCGTCATCCTTTCTACAACTTTCCACAACTGACCACAACTTTCCAGTGGATGCTTGGGAAGACCCAAAGTCTTCTCTAGGCCTCGGGTCTCCCCCTAAACCCTAAGGTTATTAGGCACGTGCATGGCCCCAGTGGCCAAGGGAAGCAGTTCCTGGTCTCCTGAGCTAAGAGCACTGGCTATTTCCCCTCATTGTCCGGAGCTGAGGGGTGGAGGGCAGGGCAGACCACGTGGTCCTGGCCTCGTTCTGTGACATTCTGGGCCTCAGTACCTGTGGGGGTCAGGGACGAGAGCTGGGCAAGGGGGAGAAAAAGCACGGTTGTGGGAGTCCTGGGGGTGGAAAGGGACTCCGGGCAGGAAGGAAGGTGCGTGGCTGCCCTCAGGCTGACAGGCTGTGGGCGGTGAGGCACCAGCGGAATGTAACATCAGTGGGCCAGGGCTCTGCACTCAGACATAGGTGTGAGGTCTGGAGATAACCAGGCCCGAATTAGTCCTCTTTCTCCTCGACGTCCAGATTCCATCAGCCCAAACCGGGATTCCTATTATCTGGATGTGGAGGAGCCATTTCATCCTCGGCCCCTCAGCTTCAAGACGCTGCCCTCCTTCCTTCCACAAGCATGCCTGGGAAGGGAACAAAGGCCCTGCTGGAAGGGAAGGGCGATCCTTCTGTCTCCCCCGGCCCCATCCTCCCAAGACCGCCATGCTGGTCTGTTGGCATCTCTGTCAGCTCTGCAGCCTGTGGGGTTGCCCGAGTGCGTGCGCCCCACAGCGCAGGGTGAGGCTGGGAGCGGGGCGGGGCGGGGAGGTGTGTCGGGGAGGGGGGCAGCCTCCAAGGTGGGCATTTCTGAGTGTGAAGAAAAGCAAGGCCCCCCCACAGGCCACCTCCTTTACCTGCTGCCCTTGTATCCTCCTAAAAATGGCCAACGCTGAGGCTGGCTCCAGCCCAGAGTGTGGGCTCTGACAGGGCTGTCGGGGTTTCTGGAAACATTTTTCGCCAACTCCATCTCTGTCTCTGCCTCACTCTAGAGGAGTGAGCAGTAGTTTCCAGGGCCAGGACTGGTGTCAGGCAAGCAGCCTCCTGATTGGCATCCAGGCCGTCTCTCAGGATCCCAGCATTAGGGGGTTGCCAGTCCTGCTCAGCCCCACAGGATGCATCCAAGTCCCCTACCTGCTTCACCTTTCTCTCTCCAAGTCCCAGTTTGCTTGGTTGGTCCCAGCCAGCGGATCCCAGCAGGCCCCTGGCTGACCAAGTGGATTGCTTGGGGCAGACCCCATTTGGATCCATCTGCTGAACTTGGCAGCAGTCCCGTGATCCCCTGGTCTCCTCTCCCCATATTCCATCCAGAGAAGTTCTGAAAATCTCTCACCTCTTAGTCAGAGGCCACCCCCACCTCCTTCCCCAGCCAAGAAGGGGATTGGAACTATTTCTTTTTGCAAACCTTCTCTGAGCCAGGCAGTGGGCAGGATGGGGCAATTTGGCTGGCTGCTCTGTGTTCTGGGGCCACCCGCTCCCCTAGGGTACCACTGAGCCCAACCCAGGCAAGGGGCTTAACCACAGGCCCCGCCCATGGGGAAGGTAGATGTAGGAGGGAAAAATCAATGCATGTCAGCAGGGTTGGAAATTTATTTTCCAGCTTGGAAAAGGGTATTTACAAAGAGGCAAGGAGGGAAATGAAAAGCTGTAAACACACATCTGCCATCTTCCTCAGCAGGCCATTTCTTGATTAAAAACAAAGAATCCTTCCCAAGCTCCAGTGGCAGGCCCGCTCATAGGGGCCTGTTTGGCAGAGGCACCTGCTGGAGAGGGAAGACGGAGAGGGACCCAGAGGATCCTATGGATAATCACAATCACTAATACAATTGCAACAATAGTAGTAACTCACATTTGCTGGCGGGAAGCTTTAAGCACTTTGTGATGCACTCTACATGCATTACATTATTTAATTTAATTCCTACAATCACACCAGGAAGCAAACATTATTATCCTTGTGCACAGGAAACTGAGGCACAGGAGATGTTTGCCCAAAGTCTCCCATGTGGCAGCAGGCTGGAGCCTAGGCTCTCAACCATTTCCCTAAACTGCCTCCCCACTCTGGGCAGACACTGCCCCTCCCGTCTTCCCGGGCCCTTGAGGCCTTGGGATGGGGGGGGTGGGAGGGGGGAGCATTCTCCCTTCCCACTGCCAGAAGCCGGCTGTGGGTGCAGGGTAAGACTCTGCCCTGAGGTCTAATGCTCCCCCCCTCCCCCCCCCATAGCCGCTTGGGTGGTTAGTATAGGGCTGGGGTGTGTGGTTGCAGCCAGGGCCCAATAAACATGCTCCGCTAATCCCTTTAATGAGCAGCATCGCGAGGCTCTAAGTGTACAGAACGTGGCTGACTGCTGAGCCGCCGGTAGATGCTGTGCTTCCGTGCTGGAGGAAGTCCCCGGGCTGCCTGGAGGCCGAACCAGGGGTCCCAGGCACCCTCCTCCCAAACACACGCACGGCACTGCCTTCACCGACCCCGCTGGATCCCACTAACGGGCCTCCCTCTGAGTCCTGAGCCTCGGGCTCTCCACGATGCCCGCCCCCCACCGACCAGACGCCAAAGGGGCTTCCCTCAGGGTCTCTGACTGGCCAGCTGCCCCCACTGCCATCTGGCCTGGAAGAGGCCTGAAGACAGTCAAGCCCAAAGTAGGACTTCACTCCTGACCTCCCACTGGGGGCCCCCTGCCCACCTGGGCTTCCCCCGCTTTCTCCAAGGCTCACCTAGTCCCTGTGTCCCCAGCGTTTCCTAGGGCGTGGGGGAACCAAGACAGTGGCACTTAGTAAAGTGACTCATGAGGGAAAAGAGGCTTCCATCCAGCCTGTCCCTGGAAGTCTCTGTCTTGCCATGTGGGGCAGCCTCAAGGGAGGAAAGGGTCTGTATCCAGGGGAGAGGACAGCCCCAGGGAAAACCTCAAGGGCGAAGCAGCCTTGGGGACCATCACTCCACAGGGAAAGGCCACAGAGGGGGGGTGTCCTCGTGCCCGGGCCCCCAGATGCCGTCTCAGGCGCCGTCTGCCTCCATCCTCTGCCTCTCCCCGCGGTGCACCCTGCCGGGCTCATCCACACCCACCCACCCACGGCTCCCAGGAGCCAGTCCCCATGCCCCTGCCTTTGCAGAGGGGCTGCAGTATCCAGCTGTGGGATGAGGGAGTGAGCTGCCACCAAGGGACTCCCTCGCTCTGCACAGCCCAGCCCGTGCTCCTGCCTCCTCACAGAGACTTAACCGTGACTTCTCCCTTTGCATACGTGCCCAGGGAGCCAGAGCTGCTTCTCCCTAACAAGGGCAGCCACCTCCATGCCCCCTCTGACACCTTCGAATTTTGCCAGACTCCATGGGGAGTGGGGGCCACCTGAGGATTGAGCATTCTCTTTCCTTCACTTAGGAGAGCCCCGTGCCTGCCTCGTAGTTGCTGTTCCTTCCGTTGTCCCCCTACCCCCTGTGGCTTGCCCACCCTGGCCATGGCATCGAGGGGCATCTGTGGATAGCAGGCCCCTTTCCCAATGAGAAGCAGATGGGAATGGGTGGTCACAGCCAGCAGGGAGCACTGCGGGCCAGTCAGCGATGCCCGGAGTTGCCGACATCTCCATCCCGGGGCCTGCAGCTGCCCCAGTTCCCTCTCAGGGGGACTGCACAGCCAGAGCCGGTGGCTTCCTACTCTTCCTTGGTTTTGCTGTCTGCAAGAGGGGGACACGCGCACCCAACTCCCGGGTGCACAGAGTCACTGGAGGATGTGAGGGCACAATAAGCTATCTTCTCTCTGAGCCCAGCCCCTTGGCTGGGAACTAGTCCTCATCCCCTACCGTGCTTTGAGGCCTGGGGAGCAACCTCTTTTAGAGCTGGCTTTTTCCCACTGAGCGGAATCTGCATTCTTCCCAAGTAGAGAGGTTGCGGGGTGTGCTTTCCCAGCCACCCCTGCACAGAGCCCCCAGCTCTCCCCCCGGCCCTGGCAGGTAGCTGCCAGACTCTCCCCACGAGCCCACCTGGGCTGTAGGAGAGCTGCCCAGACCTGGGGGCTCGGGATTGGGGGAGGAGGGCAGCAGCCCAGAAGCTGGGCCCCTGAGTCCAAAGGTCTGGAGGTGTCCCCCAAAACTCTGCAGCCTACCACTGTCTCCTCTCCCTCTCCTGGCAGCCCACCCACATGGGGTGCCTGCCAGCACCCTTCTCTCCCTTCCCACTCCGCCCTCGTGCTCCGTGTGCGGCTCCTCTCTCCCCACCCCCACGCCAGAGGGGCTTTCAGCTCCGTCACCACAGTGACCAGTCTCTGGGACCCTCCAGACGGGTTGGCCCCCACCGCCCTACACATGCATGTCACTGTCCTTGACTGCAGAATCTCGCCACCAGCCTGCCCTCCCCGCAGCGTGACACCCCACACCTCCTTAGCTACCTCTCCACCTGCTTGCAGAGATCAGTGTACTTCTCAATCGTTGTCCATATCTTTTCCAAAAAGATTCCTCAATGCTTTTCTTTTCAAAAGGGAAAAAAAAAGGAAAAAAAAAACAATGCCAACAGCCCAGCGTCCGTGAGCAACCCAACAGTAACAAAGCAGGTGTTCGGGATGGAGGAAGGTAAGGCCACACATTTCCATTTGCCGCTTGCTCCTAGGGCTGGGCGGCCGGGGTGACTCGAAGGGGGGGGGACCTGTGCGCACCCCTCCTCCACTTCCTCTTCCACACACACTCATTGTTCTGTCTCAGAAGAGAGAAGGGGGGTGATAGAAGGCATATAGAAAAGTGCCGGGTCCAGCCAGGCCCCTGGTTCTCTTACTGATAGTCCATGCTGAAGAGCAGCTCCCGCCTCTCCTTACCACATCATTCGTTCAGGAAATGTTTTTTGAGCACCAGCTGTTTTCCAGGCCCTGTGGTTGGCATGAGGGAAACAGAGATAAGGCCCAGAAGCAGCCCCCGAGGGGCTTTGCCCCCGGGTGGGGACACACACGTGAACAGACGGTGCGGGGTGTTAGAGGGCCTGGGGCGGGAGTGAGGACGGAGCCCAGCAGGGCCTGGCCGGCGCTGCCAGGCCAACAGGACAGGCTCACAGAGGCGTGGACACCTGTGCTAACCTTTGGAAGATGAGTAGGTGTTCTGGGGGCCAGGCGAGCCTGGGAAGGGCTCTTCAGTCAAAGGGAATGGCGTAAGCACAGGCCCCCGGGGGGCCTGAGGCAGCCTGGAGAGATCCCAAAACTGCACAAGGGCATTTTACTTTGGTGCTTCGAATTCAATAACGTGCCATTAGTGAGGTGGGGTCTTGGGGGCAGGTCGTGGAAGGCCATGTTGTAGTGCTGACTTTAGATCTGATGCTGAGGACTCAAGGAGCGATGAAGGTTTTTAAGCAAAGGAAAAGCAAGATGAGGTTTGTGTCGCAGATGAGCCACTCGGGTTTGGTATGGCGGGTTGGAGAGGGGGGTGCCGGGGGGTCGGGAGACCGGTAGGGAGTTCTTGAAATCATCTAGGTGGAATCAAAGGCCTAAGTGCGGGGGGGCGGGGGAGAGGGGGGGAGTCTGCCCACTCCCGTCTTACCCCAGGCCTGATCGGTGAAGAGAAAATAGGAGCCGGGCCGGTCAGGCCATACCTGGCCCCCAAGAGCAGCAAGTTTCTTTGGCCACTGTCCCTGCGCTATCACATGATGGGATGAGGTGCGTCCCCTCAGACTTACGGAGTGGGGCCTCTGAGACTGCTGAGGGGGTTTCCCTGGGCCTGTGCCAAGGGGCAGCGGGGGTGCCGTGCTTGGTTCTGGGCTCCAGTCTCCTCCGCCTCCTGGGCAGCGTGGATGTGTCGGCACTCTTCATCAAGAACTCTGGGCCTGTCCCCCAGCTCTGGAAAGGGGCCAGCCTCTCCCATTCTAGTGGCCTTCCCTGCTCCTTCATCTGGGGCTTTCTTGCTTGGGCCTGGTGTCCAGATCCTGAGGAAACCCCTGCTTTCCTTGCTCCTGCCAGTGCGCCTCTCTCCTGCCCTCCTGGCCCTGCTGTCAGCGCCCCCTAGTGCCAGGACGGCTGTGCACGAGGGCAAGGGTCTCGGAAATCAAACGGGGCCTCCGGGATCCCCCACACACTCCTTGGCTTGCTTGTGGGCAAAGAAGGGAACGAAGGAAGATTTCTTGGAGTCTGACACTTCCGCGTAGAAATCCCAGGGTCTGTTCTTTGCTTTCCCATCTTCTCCCTCTCTTGGCACAGGGTCTGTACTCCCAAATTAGGGTGAGACCAGAGAACGAGCAGGGAAGACAGAGCTCATGCGGTAGCCACCTGCCCTGTTTTCTGTCCATATCTAGGTAACTCTTGACGTATCCCAGGGTCTCTGGGCCAAAGGGGAAGCCAGTGCCTCTTGGAGATTGAGACCATCATCGGGCCCACAGCCTGTGTCCACAGTCCCCTCCTTCCACTGCCCCCTATCTGCTGAGAGGTTCCAGTGTCGAGGTTCCAGATGTGGCTGGTGCAGCCTGAAGGCCCCTCACTCCTGGGTCCAGGCGCCTGCTCTGAAGTAGGGCAGCACAGACTCTCCCATCCCATTCTGCGGCTGCTACCGCTGGGCAGCTTCTGTGCTTTGGGGAGTCAGTGGTTAGTTCCTGGCTGGCTGCCGATGGCCGGACCAAGAGTGAAGGCCATGACTCTTCCCCTAACCAAAGCTAGCTGTGCTGCATGCATATGGCGGCAGGGTGCTGGGAGCGGGGGCAGGCTGGAGATAAAGGGCTCAAGCCAGACCAGACAAGTATAACACTCAAGCACACTTTGCTGTTTCAAGTTTGCTTTGAGGTCCTGAGCTCCTGAGGGGGAGAGGCAAGACCCTCTCAGTCCCAGGCGAGTGTACCTTGGAGAAAGAGAAATTGCAGATCACCACATCTTGGCTTGGGGTACACTCCCAGAGTCTTCCCGGGGATGTGTGTGCCCACATCTCAGAGCCCACTCTGAGGGACTGAAAGGGGATAGGAACTAGCCACTTGCAAAAGCCAAGAAGTAATTCCTTCTTCTTGTATGCAGCATGCAAGGAAGTCTATTCCCAACCCACCTGCCCCAGTACCTATCTTAGGTCAAGAGATTGGGGGTTGGGGGGCAGTTAAGGTTCCCACAACTGAATGAGATAGAACCAGTTGCTGTATCCAAGATGGCAGCATGGCTGTGGGAGGGCCAAGGAAGGAGCGGCAGAGGGGATGGGAGCCTCCCCACCTGCTTCCCAGGGCAACTCTGCATTCCGAGGGGCCCCCAGGACACTTGGGGGCTAAGAGAAAGGGAGAAAGGAGGCACTGCAGGCAGGCAAGCAGGGACCTTCTCTCCGTTGGAATAGTCCCTTCTCCAACCAGGCATTCCCTCCTGCAGGGAAACAGGATACTTTCCAGGAGGTGCCAGAGATGAGTGGTGGCCTGGCCAGCAGGCAGACTGTGTGGGTCAGAATGAGTGAGCAAGTGAGTTGCTAAGCCAGGGTGGAAGCTCTCGGGAGCAGGCAGGGCCAGGGAGGAGAGGTAGGGACAGATCAGGCAGGGAAGCTGCAGTCCTTGCCGTGTTCTGGCTTTTCTCCTGCCTGCCTGACCTGTAGATCCAGGACCGGAGCCACTTCCGGAATCGGGGAGCATGCTGGCTGAGCATGAGTATGTGTGCAGGTGTGGGCACGTGTCCCATGTATGGCAGTGTGGTCCAGACCAATCAGCAGGGCAGCCAGACTTCTGGCCTAAAGGGGTTCCCACAACGAGGGAAAGACTGTGGCCTAAAACTGGACTCTGCCAGCCAAGGGAGCTTCTCCCTCCTTCGGCTGAACTCCCTGTGACCGGAGCTGCTGCCTGGCTCATCTGGGGAGCAGGTGGGGATCCCCCCTCTGGAAGGTGCCTCCAGGCAGACAGCCCAGCCCAGGGTGTGCCCCACTCCCCCAGACCCCGCTCTGACCAGGCCTGGTCCTCTCCTTTGTCTTACAGAACTACAGCGAGAGGGAAGCATCGAGACACTGAGTAACAGCTCAGGTTCTACCAGCGGCAGCATCCCAAGAAACTTCGATGGCTACCGATCTCCACTGCCCACCAATGAGAGTCAGCCCCTCAGCCTCTTCCCTACTGGCTTCCCGTAGTACCAGCAACCTGCTTCTGACTGGCCCGCCCACTCACCTGCTGGAGGGAGGGGGAGAAGCCCACCTCTTGGTCCTACCCTTCAGTCTCCGCTCCTCTTTCACCAACCACCTTCCCCAAGCTTAGTGACAACAGCCACCTACCCTCCCCGGATGGAGAAGAGCCCCTTCTCCCAAGCACCTTGGCGCATTCTGACCTCTGTCCCCCATCAGCGGGGCCCTGGCTGAAGGAGACTGCAGAAGCTCTGTCCCCTCCTCCGTTTGCACATGATGTCCTGCATTGGATCCACTTTTGTGTTTTCTAACCATACCCACGGGGGGCCTGGAAGGGGAGAGCGCGGATGGCCTGGCTGGGCATTTTGACCCTGAGCGGACAGCCCCAGCCCACTCCTGGCTATGAGATGCACTGCCCAGTTTCCCTTGGCCAACCTCACTCTGGCATGAGGTAAACTGAGGCCCAGAGTATTACGAAGGAGGGAGGAAGGAAGGAGAAGCCCCCCTTCCTCTTTTCTTTCCCCTTTGGCCCATGGGAAGGATTTGTCGTTCTTGTCTGTAAGCCCTTTTACCCTGGTCCTGTACTGTCCAGTGAAGGAAACCGTGGTTACTAAGGCCCTGTCAAAAAGTGCACGTCTTGTCCAATAAATCACGCTATAATTGGTGTCCATCCCTGTGTTGCTGGGGTCAGGGTCCTCTCCAAGCCCCGAGCAGAGTCCTGTGGACCCGACCGTGTGTCCCTGCTCCCAGCACCCTTTGCCTCGACATGAGCAACTGATTGGAGGGTCAGTGAGGGGGTAGGAAGGGGAAGGAGAATGTTTGCTCTGCAATCTGGGTAGGGCCGAATTTAAATTCATTCTCCAAACTTCTTGCTGGTTACCAGAGCCAGTGAATTCAAGAGGCCCCACACAGGCCAGGAGCCCCCCCCCCCACCGGCTGCGGCAGTCAGGGTCAGTCCAGTCCTTGACATGTGTGGGGGTGGGGGTGGGGGGCTGCTGGGGGACAGAGAGCCTCCTGAGGATGCTAGCCTTATCTTTGGGGCAGGCACCTTGTAATTGCTTCTCTTTTCCAACTCAGAAAGTGGAAGGATGGTCAGGTGTAGGTAGGTCTCATGAATCCTGGCTAGAACCTTGGATGACAGGTTCCTGATTTTGCTCTCCCACCCCTTCCCAATTCCAGACCTGACTTGAAAGGCAGGAAGGAGATGGGAACAGGAGGAGCAAAAAGGGGTATCGAGCAGGAAGGAGACTAATGCGAGCCCCAGTCCCCCCTCTTCCCTGAGAACCCAGAGGGGCCTGGGAGGATTGAAGAAAACCCACTGAGCCAGGTGTGGTTTGGGGTAAAGTTTAATGTAACAGCCTCGGGAGAGTTGAGTTCACAAGCCGGGATTCCCATGCAACCGTCCAGATGGAGCCGGAGTAGCTCCTGGGGTCTGTGCCCCCTTCACGTGCACCCCATGACACCTGAGAAGAGATTTTGTCATCAGTGCCCGCCACCGGGTCAGTTGGGCATATTGGGCGAAGCGGAACCTGAATCACAGTGGGCTCTGCAGGCTGAGTAGACGGCCTTATGTAGATAGGGTGGCTGAAGCCAGTCCCTCCCGTCTGGGGCCTGCAATGGTGGTAGGTAAGCAATCACAGGCTGCAGAGAGGCATGCTGGGAACGTAAGCAGGTCTGGGCACGGCCCCTGGGGGCTGCCAGACTAGCAGCAGCTTTTCCCCCATTTGGGCCGAATCAGAGACCTTGATGTGCCTGGCACAGCCCCGACCCCCCGCCAGACCAGTGTTTCCGCCCAAAAGAGGTCAGGGAGGGGGTGCTGCCAGGCTGCCCCGTGGCCTGGCTCCCTGGGGATGGGTCCAGAGCTCTAGGAAAGGTGAGCCCCTCTGCCTCCACGTGGGTTCGTGGTTGGGGCAAAGATGGAGAGCCGGGAGCTCTCTCCAACCATGCAGGGAACTGGCTGGGAGCTTAGAGTCAGGAGTCCTCCCTGGCTCAGCCCTTTCCCTCCAGGGGGTGCAAAACATCTGTGGCCTCCTCCAGTCAGGGAAAGTTGTGGGTGTAGGGCTGGACTTGCAGGCTGAGCTTGCAGGACAATCTGGTTATTCATCTGCTCACAGCCAGGGCAAGTCTTTGAGTATGTGGGGGAAGGGGGAGGATAAGAAAGGCCAGATAAGCTGGCCCCATGGCGGCTGCCACAGGGCTCAGGTTATCAGAGAGGCCTTGGGCCTGGCCCCTGGCTAATTGGGGAGGTTATGGACCCTGCCACAGCCTGTAATCAGCTGGAAGTGAGATCTAGGCCCCTGGGTGGGGGACCTTACTGCCCACTGGCCCTGGAGCAGCCAGCCTCCTATCCTCTAGAGATAACACCAAGGGCAATCTCCACCTCACCACCCCCGCCCCAGCAGCCCAGCAGACCTCCATGATGCCATCACCTAGGAGGCCATCAGAACATGCATCTAATTGTGGCCTGACCGAGTGACCTTGAGGAAGCCATGTGATCTCCCTGATTCTCACAGTGCTACCTGCTCAAAGGGGAAATTACCATGGACTTTCTCTCAATTTGATGGAGGAAAAAATATCTTCATGGTCTGTGAAGAGGCTGATGGGAGCTGGGGTGGCAGCTCAAGGAGGGAGGGCAGTGTCTGGGATTGATTTGAGAGAAGGCCCAATGGTCCCAAGGCAAATCCAGGCACACGAGCGCTCTGTCCAACAGTAGTATGGGCTCTGGAAGCAAGCGGAGGCCAGGGCAGGCAGCTGCCAGTCTGGGGTTGGAAGTGGTTTCTCAAGGGCTGATTTTTCTGATTTGCACAGACCAGAGAATTTCTGAACTAGAAAGTACTTAAGAGAGTACCGCTTGGTCCTGATTTTGCAGATGAGAAGCCGGAGCCCCAGAGAAGGCCTGGGCCTTGGCCAGGGTTACAAAGTCACACAGCTAATCTGACCTCGTTCTGCTTCTTGCTGCCTCCTATGCCTCCGCCCAGTTCCCTTCGAGGGTGGGATTCTGTGCTGACCTCCCTGTCCCGCGCCCCCACACAATCCAAGACTCTGATCCCACTCATCTCCATCCCCTACCCCTAAGAGCTTCCAGACCCAGCCCCTGGCTGACGTTTGAAGCTGCTCCCTGTCCCTGTGTAACTTGGAAAGGCGGCCCCCTCCCGCAGACCTACAACCGGAAACTCTAGGGGCAAAGGGAGAGAGCGTCTTGTCTGTCTTGTATTCAAAACAAGAGCCCAGCCTGACGGTGGGGCCCTGAAATCTCAGTGTTGCCCTGCTGTGTAAGTCAGGACAGCGGTGACATCACCAGCTGCTAAGGAGTGGAGACGGCCTTGCTCTCTTTTAAGGTCCCAAGGTCCCATCCCAGCCCTGCCACTGGTAGCTGCGTGGCAAATTACTGCCCCTCTGGGCTTCAGGGTCCTCATCTGTAAAATAGGGGGAGAGGTGCGCGTCCTGCCAAGAAGAGCAACCAGGCTGAAGCCAGCAGAGAGGAAGTTACCGCTTAAAAAGGCAAAAGGTTGGTTGGAGGCCCCGAGGCTGACCAGACAGGCCAGGTAGCTCTACCTCGAGGAAGGGAGGGCGGGTACGACCCAGCTGGAACCCTGATGGTGAGGCGCTGCCCGGGACGACGACGCTGCGCCAGGAAATCCCGGGCCGCTCCCTGCGAAAGCGTTTGGGAAAGCGAATCCAGACCCCGGCGAGCGCGCGCAGGCCAGCCCCGCCCCCTCTCTCTCAGGTGGGCTGGTCTTAAGGGTCCTTTAAGAGAGTTGCCCCCCCAAAAAGAGATTTGCCCCCTCTCTCAAGCCCCGCAACAGCATGACCTGCTCTCACCACCGTGATCCCAAGCACCCACACCCAACCATTTCACAGCTGTGCACGTCCACGCGCTCGCAGGTTCACACACGTACACCTCACTTGGGCCGACCCCTGCTCCCAAGCAGACAGCGGCCACCAAGGGACTAAGACCCCAGAGCAGCTAATAGTCTGGAGCTCCCAGGGTTATAGGGCCCCCAAAACTCTGGGGAAGTCGTCTAAAGGCCGGAGGGGACGCACCCTGGGTTGCCGGCCGACGCACCTCGCCATCGGGTGTAAAGCGACCCCCTTCAAAGGCCGGGTAGGTCCTGAACCCGAGCGGCCAGGAGGGGCCTCGTCTTCGCATTAGCCTGGAAGACTGGGGACTGGGCCACACGGGCCGTGTCTGCCCAGGCACTTCCCGGGACCTCACCGGAAAAAGTGTCCCCGCCGCCTTTCCTGGAGCAAGGCCGGGGCCACCACGCGGGCCGTGAAGAGGTCGCGCCTCCCGCTCTCCCCACGCCCCCCATCCCAGCCATTTGGCCCGACCCCGCGCGGGGTAATTGGGTCGGGAGGGAGGCGTCGGGCGGGCGGCGACTCCAGAGAGACTGCGCGCCTGTCAGCCGCAATTTGTCTAAGTGGACGGGACAGGCCGGGCCGCTGCGGGCCGGGGTCATCGAGGCCGCGGCCCCCACCCCAGCCAGAGCCGGGACTGCGGGGGAGCCGGGCCCGGCAGCTAAACGGGGCTGGCTGGCGCCAAGACTCCGGGAGGCGCGGGTCGGGCCGGGAAGCGCGGGGCTGGGAAGCAACTCTGTGTCTTCCCCCGCACCCCCCACCACACACAGACACACACACACACAACGCGCCAAGATGGGGACAGGCGCCCAGTGGCACCTCCACTGCTGGTCACACGCATAGGCCACACACGTCACCTGAGCTTAGCCCGGGCACAATCATATCCTTAGTACTCGTCTCACGACAGCGCCCCGTTACCCGACGCACGTCCCCTGTGCCACTGACCATATACCCCTAAGCCATCCACGCGGGCGCACTCAGGTCCACGGCCAGTCACACAGAGCAAAGACACCGGCGAGGCCCAACCCCGGGAAGGCCCCAACAGTGGCCTTGACCCCGCGAAATGTTACGGGGCCAAGGACGGACGGGCGGCCCAGCCAGGCTCAGGACCAAGGCACCACCCGGCCCAGGCCGCCACCCCCCCCCACCCCCGCGCCCGATTTCCTTGTTGCGGGAATCGCGGAGCGTACTGGGGGCGCACAACCACCGGCTGGAGGCCGGGAGGCCCGCGCCCGCCCGACGCCCGGACCCAGGACTGCCTGGGAGAGGGAGGGGCAGCTGAGCGCGCGTCCCCCGCCCGTCTGCGGGGCCCGGCCGATGCGAAGTGACAGGGGCCGGAGCTTTGTTGTGGAGCCTCGGCCGCCTGGCGCCAGCCGCCCCCTCCCGTGCCCTCCCCCCTCCAGCCCCGGGCGGCTTGCGAGGCGCCCCCCGGGGCCTCTTAAAGAGACACGAACTCTCAGCCCCGGGGACCCCCCTAGAGGCGCCTGTTCCCGGGAAGGGGAAGAGGGGTAGACCCAGGTGGGGGAGGGGCCGAGCAGGAGCTTGGAAGCCTCAAGGCGCCGCTCCGAGGCCTCCTGGGCCTCCCCTCCGTGGGTTTTCGAGGAGTCAAGGATATTCCTCGGTGGAGAGTTTGGCTGGGGGGTAGATTCAGAATCTTGAGAGCGCCTGTAGCAAGATCTCAGGTTGGTTGCGGGACGGAAAGGCAGGGCAGACGACAGGGGCCTGGCCGGAAAGAGCCTGTGGCCGCGGGAGGGCAAGTCGGTGACCCAGTGGCCGTGGCCAGGTGGGATCGTGGTCCCCAAATGCAGCCATGCACCGTCGCCGGGGTTCTTCGGCAAACAACCCAGGCCAGCGTGTTTCGAACTCTCCCGGCCTTGGACCCCTGGACCAGCTACGGACCTTTCCCAAGAAAATGTCCAAATTGCACAGTTAGGTGTACACACATTCTTATGGGCACAAAAGTATGTGTACACGCACGACTTTGCAAATGTATTCACGGATTCCCCAGAGCCCGTCCCCGGATTCCTGGCTAAGGAACGCTGCCCTATTATCTGGTCACCTCACCCACTGCGCAAACCTGCCCACACACGTCCCTCCCTGAGGGGCCATATCCCGCCTAAATGGAGCCGGCAGGACTTTGTGCAAAGCTGCAACGGATCCTGCCCCTTCTGCGTAGACTGCGCGGCGCGGAGTCGAAGATTCGTTCTGGACAGAGAGGAGGCACTCAGAGAGGAGGGACCCGACCCAGCCACGAGCAGGGTCGTGAAGAGAAACTCTGTGGGGGCGGCGCTCGTTCGCGAGCCGGGTAAGGGAGCTGCGAGGGCTCCGGGACTGGCTTGGAAAAGTAGAAAAAAGGTCGCGGAGGTCAAACAGCTGTGGCCGGTCCCTAATCCGCACTGCTCCAAGCCATCAGGCTTTACATGCCAGGTCCAAGTGTGCCGCGACAAGGTGCCCTGTGACTGGGTGTGCGCAATGGATGGGCAGTGTTGCCTGGGTCACTGTTGGATGTGGGCTGTACGCGTCTACCACGCGGGCACAGGGCCCTCGCCAGCCGAACTCGCGCGCACTTATATAGGTTGTGCGGGCACGAGTGTCACCCATGTGTAGTTATGTGGTCCTTCTTGTCCTTTAGAACACGACCACCAGGAATCAGTCTGAGTGTCAGCGCCCGAGCCCGACTCAAGGCAGGTGTGTGGCCTCTTCACTCCCTGGGCGCACTCCTTAAATTGCGGCTCACGCCGCGCACAGTGGGCACCACCGTACTGGGCACTACACACACACACACACACACCATAGGGCGGGGGGAAATAGTGGGGTTCCTGAAGAACGAAGACTGGGGGGGCGGGTGGATTCAACCACAGGTGTGCGCAGACCCTCCGACCCTCACACTCGTTGCTCCGAACTACTGAACTTGGGAGACCTACGCTTCGGAGAGACGGAAACAAACTGTAAGAACGTGGCGGAGAGCGGAGAGACGATGCCGCTGTTTAGGATGAGGGAGACTTGGGTCTCCGGTACCGGATGCGGCGAAAATTCGTTGGGTCGCGGCTCAAGAATCTGGGAACCGGGATCAGCCCGCGCCGCGCCTCCCTGTGCTCGGCGGGAGATGCGCTCACCTTCCTAGCCCCGAGGACCGGTTCTCCCGGCCGTCGGAGGGCTCAGGACTGGATCCGGGACGCAGACAGATACTGGGCTGAGTTCAGGGCTTGCCGGGAACTCCACGTTCCTCCCGAGTCTTCCTGTGAGGGGGAGGCGCGGGCCAGGGGGTACCCGCGTTTCCCGAGCGCAAGGCCGCGTCCCACTCCCGCCCACGCCGGCCCCGCCGGGGTTCTACCACCGCTCCACTCACCGGCTCCCGCCACCTGGGTTCCGCTCCAGGACCTCCGCCGCCCGCGCCTCCCGACTCGCCCGCCCACCGGCGTCTCTTTCCAGCCCCCGCCGGAGTGCAGGGGCCCCGGGCGGCGCCGCCGCGGAGAGCGGGGTCGGAGGCCAAGCTGGGGCGCGGGCCAGAGCGGCCGGGCCGCCGGGCGAGGGAGAAGGAGGGCGCCCCCTCTCCTCTCGGGGCCGTGTCAATGCTTTGCACTTGGAGCCGGCGTGCGGCTGGGGGTCCTTCCCCAGGGCCCTGGGACCCGGGCGCCCCCCGCCTCAGGCCCTTTCGGCGGGTCGGGTCGGCCCGCCGCGCTTTCCCGTCCGGGCGCAGGCAGCCGCGGGCGCGGGCGGCGGGGTGGGGGCCGGGGCAGGGGGAGGGGTCTCGGGGCCCGCTGGCCCGTCATTGGTTAATATTTTATTCTGTTGACATGTTTTCTTACTGCTGAGGCTTCCGACACCTTCTCCCCAGGCCCCCCCTCCCGGCCGGAGCTTGGCTTGAGCTGTCAAAACCCCGCCCCCGGAGACCCACAATTGGTCCAAAAAGCGTAAAATCAGCAATCAAGGGGGGCCTGGCTCGTTAGCGCAGGGGATCCGAGCAGGGCAGGACATGTGAGATAGTCACAGTTTTCCAGAGATCACGACAAGATCTAACCAGTCGCGCGTGGTCCCCGGCGCCGGAGCGGGCCAGCCCAGCCCAGCCCCGCTCAGAGCCCCCGCCACCCCCGCGCCCAGAGCCCAGCGCCCCTCGCCGTGCGCCGGACGGGGAGCCGGGAGAAGCCGCCGCTGCGCTTGCCACCCGAGTCGCCCTTCCTCCGCGCGCGCCGCCGCCCGGGCCGGGGGTCCGAGCCGCGCGCCCCCGGCCCCGGCCCCTGGGCGCCTGGGCCGGATGTCCCGATGAGAGAGCCGGCGCTGGCGGCCAGCGCCATGGCTTACCACCCGTTCCACGCGCCACGGCCCGCCGACTTTCCCATGTCCGCCTTCCTGGCGGCGGCGCAGCCCTCCTTCTTCCCGGCGCTCGCACTGCCGCCCGGCGCGCTGGCCAAGCCGCTGCCCGACCCGGGCCTGGCGGGGGCGGCGGCCGCGGCGGCCGCGGCGGCGGCAGCGGCCGAGGCGGGGCTGCACGTCTCGGCACTCGGCCCGCACCCGCCCGCCGCGCATCTGCGCTCGCTTAAGAGCCTGGAGCCCGAGGACGAGGTGGAGGACGACCCCAAGGTGACGCTGGAGGCCAAGGAGTTGTGGGACCAGTTCCACAAGCTGGGCACCGAGATGGTCATCACCAAGTCTGGGAGGTAGGGCGGCTGGCTGGCCGGCGGGCATGCAGGCGGGCGGGCGGGCTGGGGCACCCGACAGCACCGACCAGCGCCGAACCCGCCGCTCGCGGCTCGCGGCTCCCGGCTCCGGCTCCGGCCCGGGCCCCGGCGCCACGCTTAGCTCCCACAGACATCCAAGTTGACTTTTCTCATTTGGCACTGAGCGAATTTTTTAAAACTAAACCATCAAAATCTCCCGAATGAAATAAAACGAAAACACGATCCTAAAGAATAGTCCCAACCTTTCTGAGTCCCAAAGCCGAGGAGGCCCCGAGGCTCGGCCCCGGGCGGGTCTCCGAGATCTCGGCTGCGGCTCCTCAGCCCTGCCGCCTCGCTCTCCTGCCTCCGGGTCTGGCTCTCGGAGCTCCGGGGAGGTGCAGCATCTCCCGGATTGTCCTCTGACCCTGGAACCCAGAATGAGACTCGCACCATGCTAGGCCCAGGCTGGCCAGCTGATTCCAGCCCGCCATTCCGTTCCGGCAGTAAGCCCCGAGAGGGCCCAGCTGCCGCCTGACCTGGGCTGGGAGCCTTGTCCCGGCCCACGGAGCGAGGAGCTCCCTGCTCACACACCGCTCTAGGCCTTAAAGCCAGAAGAAAATCACAGTCCCCACGCCTCCACCCTTCGACTCAGCCACGGAGAATCCAGGCCTCAGGTTCACCCTCTTCCCCCGAAACTTAAGTTTCTTGTTCGGCTGTAACCCAGTTCCCCAAGCAAACATCTTCTGGTTTTATTTTTGGGAGTTTCAGTCCCCGTGGGCATATCCCCTGAATGAATTTTGGGGAGATTCAAAAGAAGCAGGTGTAATTCTAGGGGGGCCTGGATTTCTTTCCTGGACATCGGCTTTCATCTCGGATGAGGGAGAAAGACAGTCACCAGACCTGAGGATAGGGCCGATGGGAAACCCTATAGTAAGAGAGGGTTTGACAAGCGGAAATGGGATCCCCCAGGAATAACAACCACAGGTGGGGTCTCCCAGGCAGTGAGATGGGGGCAAAGCAGCGACAGCAGGGAAACACAGATGAGGAAGCTCCTGGCAGTGGTGCGTGCCCGGGAGTGGGGTCCTCAGACATAAAACCGGGTTCCATGGAGTCTTCCCCTTCCCCTTTCCCGCAGGAGGATGTTTCCCCCCTTCAAGGTGCGAGTCAGCGGCCTGGACAAGAAGGCCAAATACATCCTGCTCATGGACATTGTGGCCGCTGACGATTGCCGGTATAAATTCCATAACTCGCGCTGGATGGTGGCGGGAAAGGCCGACCCTGAGATGCCCAAACGCATGTACATCCACCCGGACAGCCCGGCCACGGGAGAGCAGTGGATGGCCAAGCCTGTGGCTTTCCACAAGCTGAAACTGACCAACAACATCTCCGACAAGCATGGCTTCGTGAGTGCTGGGCGGGCGCAGGGAAGGGGGTCGGATACTGCGCATCCGGTGCCGCAGGGGGTGGGGGCGGGAGAGCAGGCGGCGGGATTCCCCGGAGGGGAGCGCTGGCCGAACCCTCGGAGTGCCCCTGCTCGGGTCACTGCCCTGTGGCCTGTGCTGGCTGACGCTGGGCCCAGAGGGCTCCGCAGGCCTGGGGAATGAAGGGGTTGTGGGGCGGTAAGCTCCAGGCTGCTCATAATCTCGGCTGGGGTCAGGCCTGCCAAAGCTCTTCCTAGAGCCCAGCGGGAGGCAGGTGCGACCGGGACTCATTTGTGCAGCCTCTGGTCTTTAACTGCTGAGCTTGGAAGTCCTGCCCCCGACCTCAGCTTTTCCTTGCCCTTCCCCTTGACCCCTGTCCCCATTTCCCCCCCCAAACTAGGAGATTCAAAAGTTAAACCAGCCCCCTTCACATCCTAAGACTCCTTTCCCTCCTCCCACAGGCAGATGCCCCACCAGGAGGAGGGAGTTTGGGGGTTCTCTCCGTTTCTGCCTGAGCCAGGCCCCCAGTGAATGGGAGGGGGGAGTTGATGGGGCAAAAGGGACTGCCCATTCAGAGGTAGGGCAGTCGTTGAGCCCCTGGAAGGTCCACATCTTCTCTCGGTGGAGTTACTAGGGGCTTAGCAATGAGCCCAGGAAGAGAGGTTAAGAGTGGTTTTTTTTTTTTTTTTTTTTTTTTTTTATTTCTGTTTTCAACTGGGGTAATTTTTTTAAGTGGAGAAAGAGAAACTGCGATAAAGAAAACTGAGAGGAGAAAATAGAAGAAAAAGAAATATAGGCGAGAAAAGGGGCAGAGAAGACAGGAGAAAATCACAGAGGAGGGGGTGCAGGAGGCAGACGAAGAAAGAGACAGAGACTTGCAAAGAGGTTGGGTCCCCAGGGAGTAGAAGTGCCGGGGCCAAAGGCTGGGGGCTTCCGGCTGACCCGCGCCCTCCCCACAGACGATCCTGAACTCCATGCACAAGTACCAACCGCGCTTCCACATCGTGAGAGCCAACGACATCCTGAAGCTGCCCTACAGCACCTTCCGCACCTACGTGTTCCCGGAGACCGACTTCATTGCGGTCACTGCCTACCAGAATGACAAGGTGCGCTGGGTGGGCAGCGGGCCCAGGCCCTGCACCGACGCCCCCTTACACCTGCAGGCTCCAAGCCATCACTCACATCTGCCCCAAGCCGCCAGGACCCACCCTGCGCCCTCACAGCTCACTCCCCAGCACCAAGTCTTGCATCCGTAAACGCAGCACCCACCGAAATCCCCCAGGCTCCCTCCCAAGTCGGTGACACGTACACACAGGCTCCCCGGGCGCCCGAACAGCTGGGCGCTCGTTGGGGTGGGGATGTTTACTTAGCAATTAGCAGAGACTCCGGGACCGCGCTGACATTTTTACATTTTATTCGTTTATTTCTTGGCTCAGGGATGGGAATTTAAATGAAGAGAGGGAGCCTGAGGCAATCTGCCCTGGCTTCCTGGCGGCTTGGAAACCAGCGATAGGAACCCAGGGCCCAGTTTTCACTCTCCCAGGGGTGCCAGAGGGCAGGACAGGTGACACAGCTTCCCAAAGCACCCCCCCCCCCATCCAACCAGGCCCCAACCCCTTGGGAGGTGTTTAGAGACTTTTCCTCTAAGTTAAAGGGCTTTTTCTTCTTGCTGCCTTTCTACACTCTTTCTCTAGAGGGGCAGAGAAGCACTCCCTCTGGGCCTGTGCCCGTGTGTACCCCTCTCCAGAGAGTGTCCAAGTGCCCTGCCCGTCATTCTTTTTGTCTTTGTGAGACGATGTGTATGCGGGTATGCGGGCAACCTTTTGGGCGCCTTGGATACGTGTGGAGGTGTGCGGATTCGTTTGGTTCTGTGGGCACTTGTTTGTTTTGTCTGTGTGTGCTTGCGTGTGCGCGGGCCCGTGGGTGTGATCTGTGCCTGTGGTGTGGACTTGCGTGTGCTCTGCTGTCCCTGTGCGCGCCTGCTCAGATGCCCGGTTTGTTTAACTTGAGTGACCGAGTGGCCCTGGGTGCATGCTTGGGCAGACCTCTGCTCTGCGCACAGCTTTGGGCTTGTGTGTGGAAGGTAAGAGAATATGCCTTCGAATAAAGTTTTTGGAGGAGGAGAGACCCCTGTGGCTTCCCGCGAGGCCCGCCGGCCTCACCTCGTCCTCCGGCTGGGAGCGTCCTATCCCAGGCGGGCGGGTACCAAGCGGACCTTCGCGGGTCTCTCCTCTGGGCCGGCCTCCTCTGACCTCGGGGTGCCCCAGGCCAGGCTGGAGGAGCCGCTTCCTGACCTGGCGCCGCCCCCTCCATCCCCCCCGCAGATCACGCAGCTGAAGATCGACAACAACCCGTTTGCCAAGGGCTTCCGGGACACCGGGAATGGCCGGCGGGAGAAAAGGTGAGGGGTGAGCCAGCCGGCTCCACGCAGGGTGCCTAAGCGAGCAGGACGCGGGGCTGTGTGCACGCGCCTCTGACCCGCTCCCTCCGCTCATCCCCAGGAAGCAGCTGACGCTGCCGTCCCTGCGGCTGTACGAGGAACACTGCAAGCCCGAGCGCGACGGCGCGGAGTCGGACGCCTCGTCTTGCGACCCTGCCCCCGCGCGGGAACCGCCAACCTCCCCGGGGTCAGCGCCTAGTCCCCTGCGCCTGCATCGAACCCGAGGTGAGGGTCGGGTGGTCGGACGGGGGTGGAGGTGGGGGGGGGGGGTGGAAGGGAGGGACTCCTCAAGGCGCCGGGCTGGCTCTTTGCTCAGCGTCGGGTAACCGGGTAACCGTCAGCAGTGTGTCTGGGACGGGGCATCCGACCCAGGCCTTCCCTGGGAGGGGCGGTCCCCCGTAGCTAGACGATCTGGCTGGACTCCGAGCCAGGCCCCGGGCGCTGTGTGACTCTGGCAGTGAGTTTCCTTTACACGGCTCCGTTTCTCCAGCTCTAAATACGGGGCCTGAGATTAGGTGACCTGCAGCTGCCCCCTGCCCGGCGAGGATCTAGAAGCTCCTCGGACGCGGCTTCCCCGAGAGCAGGCCTTTCCCAGTCTCTCCGACCCGGCCCAGACGCCGGGGGAGGCCTCGCGTCTGTCTCCTCCCGGGCCCCTGTGACCTCGCGCGTCCTCTCTCCCCGCAGCCGAGGAGAAGTCGTGCGCCGCGGACAGCGACCCAGAGCCAGAGAGGCTGAGCGAGGAGCGCGCGGGGCCGGCGCTAGGCCGCAGCCCGGCCCTGGACAGCGGCAGCCCCCCTCGCTTGACCGAACCTGAGCGCGCCCGGGAGCGGCCCAGCCCGGAGAGGGGCAAGGAGCAGGCGGAGAGCGGCGGGGACGGCCCGTTCGGCCTGCGGAGCCTAGAGAAGGAGCGCGCCGAAGCGAGGCGGAAGGACGACGGGCGCAAGGAGGCGGGCGAGGGCAAGGAGCCCGGCCTGGCGCCGCTGGTGGTGCAGACGGACAGTGCGTCCCCCCTGGGCGCCGGACACCTGCCGGGCCTGGCTTTCTCTGGCCATCTGCACGGGCAGCAGTTCTTCGGGCCGCTGGGGGCCGGCCAGCCGCTCTTCTTGCACCCGGGACAGTTCGCCATGGGCCCCGGAGCCTTCTCCGCCATGGGCATGGGTCACCTGCTGGCCTCGGTGGCGGGCGGCGGCGGCAGTGGTGGAGGAGGCGGGCCAGGGGCCGCCACCGGGCTGGACGCAGGCGGGCTGGGTCCCGCGGCCAGCGCCGCAAGCACTGCTGCGCCCTTCCCTTTCCACCTCTCCCAGCATATGCTGGCATCTCAGGTAAGGCCTGTGATCTGGAGGGAGAAAGAGCGAGGTGGGCATAGGGCCCGAGGGTGCCACGGGGGCTCTGAGCTTCCCGCGGGCAATGACTCTGTCCTGGCAAGACCCGATGGACACTCTCCAGGACACCTAGATGCAGGGAGACTAAGACTGTAGGTCTAGGGTCTGGCCAGAGCACTGTTTCTGACTCGTGTGTGACTCTGGACAAGTCCCTGACCCTCTTTGGGGGTCCCTTCCCTATGCCTCCAGCACCGAGTGGCACCCATTAGACTCTTCCTCTGACAGACTGGATCTGCCTCTGGGTTTTGTGAAGTCCACTTTCCTGGCCTCAGGACACTTCTCTTGGAAACAAAAACTCTTGGCTCACTGTCAGTCCCTGAAAGGCTTAGATGCCTGGAAAAAGGGAGTAGGAAAATTTGCAATATTTTCTGGACAATCGACCACCACAATGACCCACCTCTCAGATGCCTCTGGCGCCTTTCAGGCCCTCCAGGAAGTCCTCTGACCTGACAAAGAACAGGACTGTTCCTCCCCCCCCCCCACCTTGGGTCTCCTAACTCCTCCAGCCACACATCTCAGGGAAGAGGGGCTCAGTTCCCCAGGCCCAGGCTGAAATTCTGAGCTCCCAGGGGAGACTTTATGAAACTGGCCAGCAGCAAAATACGGAGATCCAACGGGGAGAGCGGCCTCTTTGGTTGCTTGGGTGGAATATTCCCTGTGGAAAGATTTGGAATCTCTACATTCATTTTCTTCCCTCTGAGGTTTCTGGCAAATTGAACCCTTGAGATCTTATCTTAAGGGAAGGAAAATAGCAGTTCAGGTCTCAGAAGGCTCCTTTGGTTCAGAAGCAGATACTTTGGAAGTGGGGGAGGGCATTCTGAAGTGGGTTTTTCAGTGTCAGGGATGTGTGGAGTGAGGGAAGCACTCACATCACGTGTATCTGTGGCTCTGAGATGGCAAGGCAGCCTCTGGAAAATGGAGCTCAGGGCTTGGAGGTTTAATGTGCATCCTTGATTCTGTGTGTATGCGAATGCCTCCTCCCCAGCATGGGTCATGGGGAAGTCAGGGCTTCTAGGTACAGCCTGGGCAACAGGTGCAAGACCAGGTTGAGAGTAGGCACTCAGGAGGCATCACTGGGTATCCTGCTAGTGGTCACCTTCCTGTGCCAGGGTAGCCTGGCCCTGGCCATCAGGTAGAGCCAGCTTTGGGGAGGTCTGAAGCCTCCCTCCCTCCTCCCCACCTGAGATGCCAGGACTGAAAGCCCAGCAGGGCTTGACCTTCTCGGGAAGGATATTTTCTCATTCCTGACTAAGCTACTTCTCTCCTTCTCCCTGCTTGAGCCAGGCCCGAGGCTCCCTGGAAGCCCAGCGCAGTCAGCTCCCTGCACTCCTCCCCATACCTTCATACTCTGGGGAGTGAGCCATTATCTCAAAGGTCAGATAATCCAAAAGTCGGGCCTCACGGACTCAGACGGTGTTTACCCAGGGTCTCCTGGCTACTGTGCTCTCCACAGGCAGACTTTGAATTCCTTCCTCAGCTGCCACTGAGGTGCCGCCAGGAGTTCTCTGTAGAATATCCAGGCCAGTTTATAAGCGGATTGGCATCTATGCTCTTCTCCTGGCCCAGGCAGGAGATCCCTGAGCAGGCAGGCAGGTAAAAGGAGAATTTACAGAGCTCCTCCCCTCCCTTGCCTGTGCTTCCTCAGTCCTTTGGGGGCCACCTGCAGAAAGCAGGGCTGGGGAGGACACTGTTCTAAGTGAGCAGAACCGCCCAAGACAGCCAAAGCTGCCGGCTTGCCACCTGGCTCTGTGCCTGCCCAGTTTCCCCCGTCTAGGCCTTTGCCAAGTTCGGCCACCTGGCCTGTCTTTCCCTCACTCGTACTGTAATACCTGGCACAGAGCTGGACGGCGCCAGACCTCTGCCTCATCACCCGAAGTGGGCTCCCTTCTAACGGGGTTTGGCCCCAGCATCCTGGCTCGTGCCTACCTGTGCTGCTTGGGGTTACAGTTCTGGGAGCTCTGGGCTTCTATTCCTAGAACCGTCGGGTGCTGGTAGACCACCCCCCAGCCCCCAGCTTCCCCTCAGAACACCTCAGGCAGGATGCCTAACCCTCGTCTTGTTCTGTTTCTTTCAGGGAATCCCAATGCCCACTTTCGGAGGCCTCTTCCCCTACCCCTACACGTACATGGCAGCCGCTGCGGCCGCGGCCTCTGCTCTGCCAGCGACCAGTGCTGCGGCTGCAGCTGCCGCCGCCGCCGGCTCCCTGTCCCGGAGCCACTTTCTGGGCAGTGCCCGGCCCCGCCTGCGTTTCAGCCCCTACCAGATCCCGGTAACGCTCCCGCCCGGCGCGAGCCTCCTCACCACTGGGCTGGCGGCCGAGGGCTCCAAGGCTGCCGGCGGCAACAGCCGGGAGCCCAGCCCGCTGCCGGAGCTGGCTCTCCGCAAGGTTGGGGCCCCTTCCCGGGGTGCCCTGTCACCCAGTGGCTCAGCCAAAGAGGCGGCCAGTGAACTGCAGAGCATCCAGAGACTGGTGAGTGGGCTGGAGAGCCAGCGAGCCCTCTCCCCCGGCAGGGAGTCGCCCAAGTGAGGGGGCTGCCCAGCGGCTCCGCTGCCACGCAGACCTCCCGGGCTGCCTGCCCCTGCTGCTTGGCACGTGTACAGCACAGAATGGGTATTTATTTACATAAAGGAGCAAAAGCGGGCTGCAGCAGCCGGAACAGAGGCCCGCCCGACCAGCCAGCCAGGGCCTGGGACATTTCCCTGGGCCTCACAAGGAGCCCAGCTGCCGGGAACGCGGTCGCTTAGGAGCCACTGGTCACGGTCCAGATCTGCTCCAGTGGCAAGGTGGCATTGGCCAGGGGCCCCTCTGGGTCCTCTGGCGCTGTGGGCAGGCCTCATCGCCCCACCCAGCAGCCTCTTCCAGAGCCAGAAGGTGCAGGAGTCAGGGATGGGAGCCTCGGAGAGAAGCGCAGAGCCCCTAGCCTTGGGCCTGGACCGCTTGAGAATCTGCAGTGAGGGATGCCGGGCTCAGTGAAGACTGAAGTCAGTGTAGACTTGAGCTGGGAGGGACCTGTTCTTTTCGTCCTCCCACTTCTTCCCCCAAAAAGACAGGCGCCCCTCCCACCCCTGGGTCAGCGGAGGGAGTGGCACTTCTGCCTTGAGTCCCCAGGGGAAAAAAAAAAAGATATTTATGAAATAAATGGTAATTTGTGTAAATAAGCTTTAAGGTTCCCAGAATATGCAAATTGGTATTAATTTATTCAAAGGTGTACATTGCTGTGTACATAATATCTAGAGATTAATTCATAGCATTTAAAATTTCTTTTCATTTTACATGAGCATCTATATTGTACAGGGCTTGGGGGGGGGGGTCCTTGGCTGCGGGAGAAGCCCCGACCCCCGGAGGAACTCCCACCCCGCCAGCCCCTCGGCCCCTCCGCCCGGGCTTTGCTCGCCCGGCCCGCGGGCTCCACCTCAGGTTTTCACTTTTCGCTACCGAGCGAGACGAAAAGACAAAAACGCGAGAAAACAATAAAACGCTGCAATGCGAAGTGAACGGCGCTGTGCGCTCTGTGGGCCGCGTGGGGCAGGGGCGCAGCAAGCGCGTAAGGAGGGACTGGAGGCGGGGACAAAACGTTGGGCGCCCCCGGCTCGGCGGCAGCTGCACCCCGGGGGCGGCAGCGGGCTGGGGCGGCCGGCGGAGCTGCGAGGCCCGGCGGCGCCTGCGAGGGCCGCGGGCTGGGCCGGGAGGCGCCGAGCCGCTTCGAGCCCCCCTCGCGCTTCCCGCGCCCGCAGCCTCCCAGGCCAGGGGCCGGGCTCCCTCTGCTGGCCACTCGCCTCGGGCCGCCGCCCCAGCCCCTCCGCACCGGGACTCCTGGCTCCCTCTCTGGGGCTCCAGAGTGGAAACGCATCCCCTTTCAGCGCCTCTGGGTAGGCGGAGCTGCTAAGATGGCTGCACCCTACTCCCTCTCTCCCTTCTGAGGAGCTTGGCCGTGGTGCACCCGATATCGCGGACCCTAGAATCCTTTTCCATCTCTCTGCCTCCCGGACCTCAAAAAGCAACAATTCTCGGGGCGCCTGGCTGGCTCAGTCGGTAGAGCATGCGACTCTTGATCTGGAGGTTCTGAGTTCGGACCCCCAGGTGGATGTAGAGATTACTTAGAAAAAAGGAAGAAAAAAGAAACATTTCTCCTTGTCAGGGTTGTTGACTGGAGTGGCAGAATCTAACCTGAGAGTTCTCCCGTGTAACTCATCTAGATCTCTCGGGGGTGTGGGGAGTGTGGGTCAATAGGCTACTACCTTTCCTGCCTCAGTTTTCCCGGGTATAATAACCGGCTCCGCGGGGCTATCTCTAGGGGTCCCACTGTGTTAGTCTCCATTAGGCACGTTCTTCCCCGCCCCCCCGCCTACTTCTGCAAGGACAGCTGCCTCCCATCCTTTGAGCTCATCTCTGCTTCATCCAGCCGACAGGTGTCTCCGGCCCCAAATCCTGGTAGTGGGAAGGGGTGGGAGATGGGCCGTCACTCCTTTAACCCACCCTTGGGTCTATCTATGCGTCACTGAGCCCCCACCTCCTTCCCCGTTCTCTCCTCTTTAAGCCTTGGGAGTCCGTGCAGCCCCGGACTTACACGCTGCCTGCCCACCTAGGGCACTTGGCGGGGCGGGAAGCACGGGTCCCCAACTCACCAGGAACACCAGGAATGGTGAGATGAAGGAAGGGTGAAGGTGGAGTTGGAATTGATAGTATCCAGGCCTCCAAGTGCCCTGGACACCTCCGCGGGCCAACACACTCGCAAGGAAAGAGAACCATGTCCGCCTCTCCCAGGGAGGGAGCTGGACCCAGGCTGCGCTGAATTCGGTGAGGGGCTTGGCCAGTGAGAGAGTGAATCGGCGCAGAAGGCTGTCCCAGCCCCCAGAGAGTGGGGGGGGGGGGGGGGGCCAGCTTCTTCGTCGCCTCTGACCTTCCGCAGGCAGCACAGAGAAGGGTTAGTCCAGGAACGGGGCGGGCCAGAGAGACCCCTTTCTCAGCTCAAGTAGAATCCCTCGTGGCAGTGTGCTTATTCGAGGTCGCTTTGGGCTCAAAACACCCCGAAAATTCGAAGAGCAGGGGCGCGTTCACTTCTTCCGGTTTCTCACTGCACGTCTAGGAAGGAAAGCGGGCAAGAGGCGGCGAGTGCTCAGCAGTCGGCTGACACCAGGGGGCAGCACCGACCTCAAGCCGCGTGCAGAGGGGGGAACTCGGGGAGGGTCGCTGCAAACGCTAGGCAGGGTGGCCGGCCTCGTTGCGGCCGCATTCTCGCCGCGTGGTTGTTGCCGCGTCCCAGATGGGGTGGGGTGATGCTGCAGGGCCTCGAGAGGCCCCAGGCCCTGAGTGCAGCTTGGGGAATCGTCCCCCATTCCCCCACCGGCGAGTCTCCTCCCGGAGTCGCCCTCGCGGCGCTCCACTGGGTCGCAGCAGCGAACCTGAGTTCGGCTGCGGGAACCGCGCGGCCAGCAGCAGGGCCTTGCCCCAGACGAAGGCAAGGCCCTTCCCTGGCCCAATTAAGCTACCCGCCTCCCCTGCCTCACATCCCTCATTGTTCCCGGGATCACCAATTAGCCCGGGCGCCTCGCGTCCCGCCGCTCTGGTGCCCCAAGGCCTTCTTAACCCTTCTGGGCCTGGCACCAGGGGCCCTAGACGGCAGAATGGCCCGCGCGCGGATATGTGTGGAGGGTCTGTTTGGGGTGATGGGAATTGAGGGTTCGCTGCGGGGGCGTGTGCGTTGAGACTGTGGGGTCAGAGAGGGAACTGTGCTTGTGGGTGCGGGATGGTGAGTGTGACTCACGGGATCTTGGGGATCCCAGGGGATGTGGGTGCGGGGGCTCTGTGAGACCCCTAGCGGCGAAGTAGCACGGATCTCGAGACCTAGAGCAACTCACTTCCTCTTAGGTTAACCGTCTTCCGAGCCCCTCCAGCTATCCTGCCCCCCACCCCAAACGCGGCGGCGGAGGAAATGTACAGCATTAGTGGCCTGGCCCCGCCCGCCACCCAAAGGCGCTGAACTGGGGTCCGCCTCTCCTGCGTACCGTGAAGGCCCACTCAGGGCATCCCTTGAAGCTGGAGGGGAACGTTCAGCTTCCTGCTGCCCAGGACCTACACAGGTGAATGCCTCGGCTCGATTCCCCACTACCACCCCTTTTCCCGGATATTGGATGGTTCGAGGGACAGTCTCTCCATGAGATCGAAGTCTAAACGCTGAGCCTGCCTTCTTCCCAGCTTTGGGAAGTACCCCAAATCCAACCCCACTCTTTCCTCTCCTTTGCCGACCTGGATCTCAAAGTTTGGAGCACCAGCCCAGCAGGCAGGGGCCGGCGAGGGGCCGAGCGCTCGTCTTCTAGGGACTGGACAGCAGAGGGAAGAGGGCAAAGGGAAAGGAACCTGAGCTCCGGGTCCTCTCTGGGCATTCCCCGGAGAGCGCCCTCGGGAGTGCAGCCTGGTCAGCCCTCGGTGAATGCGTTGATGTCAACGTCGGATTCTGGGATTCTGATTTGCTCTTGGAGCTCCTTTTGAGCTCTCGGAGGCTCAGATTTGCTCGCTCCACCGCACACCCACTCCGAAGCATGGTTCCCGGAGCCGACCGCCGCTGCTCTTTCCCTGGTTCCTTCCCTGGGTACCTTCCGCAGCTCCCCGCCCAAAGCAAACCCGCTGCTTGCCCCGTCCGCGAGCCGCGACGACTCCCCAAGTGCCCACGAGATGGCGCTCCAGGCCAGGGGCCAGACCGCGGCCGGACGGCCGGCCCCAGGCTAGAGCAGGAGGTGGACGCAGAGATCCACAGGTGGGCATGAAGACAGAGCCACAGACTGACGTAGTTCCAGGCCTACAGACGGGCACAAGCCCCAGAGGGACCAAGAGGCTCCGCAGAGTCCGAATGGGGCTGTGGTGGGGCTGCAGACACACGACCACGAGCGAGGCTTCTTTCCTTCCCCTTGGGACTGTCCTAGGGTGCCAGCTCCCCGACCTGCGAGACCCTGGCTGAAAAACCGCCCGGCTACCTTGTGTGTGCCCGGCTGGGCTGGGGACTTCCCAAGGTCCCGACTCTGGCCTTCCATGCCTGTCAGAAGCGGGGGTATGGGCTTGGATCCCCCGCATGCCCGACAAACTGCTTTGGCCTGCGGGGCCGACTGGACGGTGCAGCGGTGCGGGATAGGAGGCTGAGGCAGCTCAGCGGCCGAAGGGCGGGATCCAGTGCTCCTCCCGCCCAGAAGTCAGCCTAAGCTCCTTCCTCCAGCTCCACACCGCTTCCACTGCGGTCTTGGGCCGGGGGCGGGGGGGGGGGGGCGTACAGGATGGGGCCCCTGGGGCGAGCCCTGCGGAGCTGCTCTGGTGACCTGCTGAAACCCCTGGGCTCCAGAAGCCCTGGGGAAGCTTTGGGGCTGCATTATTCCAGTGGGAGGTGGTGGGGAATGGGGAAAGCACAGGGGTCAGCCTGAGAATCTCTCCCTTGGGTTAAAAGCCACCAAGGCTCTGGGTCAAGTTTGAACGGGAGGGGAAAGGTGAGGCCAGATTGCTACTTTTATTTGGGGTGGGGGGAAGGCTTTGGAAGTCTGATTCCAGCTGACCCTTAACGTTCCTGGATGAGCTCTGGCACTCTGGGAGATCATCTCCTTTATTATTAACTAAAGGCACGTAGCTAGAAAGCAGCCCAGTCCACACCAGCTAGGGTGATTTCCAACAGGATACAGTCACCAGCTTGTTGTGACCCCAGCCAGGTGTCTTCCCTGCACTAGGCTTCCAGCTCCCTCCTCTTCAACATCTAACGCAGGATAGGGTCAAACCTTTGGTACTTCAATAGTTATCTACACATTCATCTACTGCTAGCAGGGGAGTAGGTAGGAGGCTAAGCTCTGGCTCCAGCTGTGAGACCGTGGACAATGTGACTTTCTTCTCTGGGCCCCAGAATCCTCTTCCTGAGAATAAGTGGTTTGGGCCAAAATCAATTGGATCTGTGAGTGACCCCTCGACCTGGGTCCAATCCCCAGGGATCCCGCACCTCAACTACTTCCTACAAGAGGCAGGGCCTCTACTTCTATTTAGTGTTTGAGGAACCTAAGCCTGAGGGGTACTGTTGTTGCTGGCGTGCTTGGTGTGGGGGCAGGGCTGGTGGCCAGGATGAATTCACAACTGGGGAAGTGCATTCCAGGTCCTGAAGTTCTCCGGGAAGCAACTGGTTCCAGCTGCCTCAAACCCTTGTGGGATGTGGTTATTTCCTCCCTTACTTTCCACCTTGGAGCAAACTGTAGGTGAGCCACAGACTGGTGGAGGGTGACTTGGCCACCTGGCACCAGTGTGTTGAGTTCCTAAGGAGACCAGGGGACACCAAGGGGGGACATTCTAATGCCCATGTTGAAGGATGCCCCCCACATCTGGGATACCCAAGAGGCTAATTCCTTACCTGTGTGGAAGGCTTTATTCAAAGCACCTGCACCCATGGGCTCCCACTGAACCTTCACTGGCAGGGTGTTGGCTATGAGTCCCCATTTCAGGCATAAAGACACTGAGGTTCAGAGAAATAAAAGGAGATGCCTCAGGCTAGCCAGTGAATAAAGGAAGAGGTCTTTTGAAATCCCATGGGCCTGATCCTTGGAAATGTGAGCTGATAAGGGATCAGGGGTAAAGTCAGCCTCGGCTGGGAAAGGGCAGGGAGTCTGGGCAAACGCCCTCTGGCCCAGCAGAAGGCATTTCCATGAAAGCAGCAGCCCGACTCAGAGCCTAATGCAGGAGACCAGGGCCAGAGTGGCCTCCCTGCTTCACATCAGCCCAGCAGGGCCTGCCAGGGACCCCTGGTGGGGGCAGAGACTTCTGTGTGAAACAATAGCAGGAGTGTCCATGGGTTACCTGAGATGTCACTTAGCAAGGGCTTAGTTCAGACATGGATCAGGTTTGCTCTCCTTATTATTGATTTCCATCCCAAAGAGCATAAGATATCCTCAGGCCCCAAGGGGAGGAGCTGTAGAGCCCCCACTGTGTGCTTCACACTGGGCTTGCATTTTCTTATTAGTTCTAGGCACTGGGCAGTGGGTATGATTACTCCCATTTTACAGAGGAGAAAACCAAGGCTTGGACATGCCTGAGGTCACACAGCTGCTAAGAAGCAGGTCAGGAGCCACACCAAGGTCTGGCTGCCCCCTAGCCTGTGCTCTTTCCTGGAGGCCTCAGATTTCCTGCTCTACAGAACCTGGGGTTTCTGAGTCCCACCAGGCATTTGGCCCAGCCCCATGCAGCTGGCTCTTATGGGACTGGTGCTTATTCAGCCCTGGTCTGGCTGGCCCATTTCTTTGCCCTGTCCCAACTTTGGGTCTTATTCCCTCTTCGAGGGGCTGTCCACCCTTCCAGCTTTGGCCTCTCACAGCTGTCCTGGTGTGTTCATGGCAGTTCTAGTTTTATTATTGATATCATGAGTTCTGAGAAACCCCTTAGAAGTCACCCAGTAGGCACCCTACCTTTCACACACAGACACCCACCCAGATTCCTCCTATAGACAGCCATGCTTGCACACCCATGGAGACTCACACATAGTGTGCTAATACCCCCCCCAACAGACACACAGATGTATACATGTATGGACCCCCCCCCACAGGCACACTCATTTAACAACACATACCAACACACAGATATACCTACACACATACACAGACTTGCACACTCACACGGACGCACATGCATGCAAACACGCAGAGATATGCCTACACAAAGACACTTGGTGGTTTTCCACAGAGAAACCACCTCTCCAGACTCTCTGAGGCTCCCCTGAGCCCCCAGTTTGCTGGAACCAAGCCCATTCCCACCCCACCCCTCAGCATCACCACATCTGCTCTGGGAAGGGATATATTTGTTTAAGGTCTCTGTCTCCTATGAGATCACTGGCTCCCTCAAGGCGAGGCTGGTGTCTGTTGGGCTTATTGCTAGGTCCCCCGACCTAAAACTGCTTAATAAACACATGGCAGGCGTGCGTAAAGCATTTGCTGAATGGAAGGAAGGAAGGAAGGAAGGAAGGAAGGAAGGAAGGAAGGAAGGAAGGAAGGGAGGACACCCTTTGGAAGCAGGGCCCACACCTGGTCCCTCCAGGATATGCTTGCCCAGGCCCAGAAGCCCCTGCTCCAAGTCCACTTGGCATTGGCCACAGAGGGCCCCTGAGGGCCAACAGGGGCTCCTTTCTGTCCTGAGGAACTGAGTCCCAGGGAGGGTGTACATCTTGCCTGAGGACTTGCCTCTGCAGGAAAATACTCCAGAATGCTGTAGTCTGAATTTTTGTATCATCCCAAAATTCATTACCCAGGTGCTGGTATTAGGAGGTAGAACTTTGGGGAGGTAATTGGGTCACAAGGACAGAGTCCTCATGAATGGGATTAGTGCTGTTATAAAAGAGACCCTTCCCCTTTCCACCATGTGAGGATGTGATGAGACATCTGCCACCCAGAAGAGGTTCCTCACCTGGCCCTGCTGGCCCTCTGATCTCAGACTTCCAACCTCCAAAACTGTGAGAAATAAATGCGTGTCGTTTCTCAGGCACCCCGTCTGTGGTATTATGTTATAGCAGCCCAAGGGGACTAAAGGCCCTCCACGCCCAGGCCCTCCCAGCCCTCAACTCTTCTCTCCAGCCATGCTGGGTGATGCTCTGTTTTTTGAGAGGCTCTGGGGCCCTCTGGCCTCTGGGCCTTTGCTGCTGCTGAGCCCCTGCCTTGAGTAACAACTTTACCCGCCACCCCAACTCCAGGGCAAGCCTCTCCACCCGGGACCCTTGAGAGGCTCCCAGCAGGTCTGCCCGCCCACGGTTCCTGCTAGCCAAGACTTTCCTGAAACATGGATGAGAAGGGGTCACTGCCCTATTTAGGCCTCCCCAGGGGGCACCTGGGTGGCTCAGTCGGTTGAGCGTCTGCCTTCAGCTCAGGTCATGATCTCAGGGTCCTGGGATCGAGCCCCATATCGGGCTTCCTGCTTTGCAGGGAGTCTCCTTCTCCCTTTGCCTCTGCCCTCCCCTGTGGTCTCTCTCTTGCTCAATCTTTCTCACAAATAAAAAAAATCTTAAAAAAAAAAAAAAAAAAGGAAATAAAGGCTTCCCATGATCTTGGTGTCCAGAATCCTCAACCTGAAAGTGAGTTCTGCCTACGAGCCCCACCCCGCCCCAGGGCTCTACCCTCACTGTCCACCTACCCAGGTCTAGGTTAATCTTGCCGATCTTGCCTCATGTCTTTCTCACACTCACACGCTCTTCCCTCTGCCTGGGATCTTTTCCTGTCTTCCTTCAAAACTTGGCCCACTGCTCCCTTCTCGGAAGCTTCCCCTTGACCTCCTCCCTTCTGGGTAAGGTGCCCACACACAATGCTCTATAGTTAGTATTCAATGAATGAGTGACTTGGGCTAATCACTTTCCCCTCCCCCTTCACTTCCTCCCCATGGAGATAAGAGTACCTAGCACGAGGCTGGTTTTGGTTGAGATGCTATTTGGAACAGTGGATACTGCTTCTCTGCTCTCCTCCTGAGAGGAGCCCAGGGGCTCCTGGGGATGGGGTCCTGGGGGCCATCTAGAGACAGAGCCAATTCCCCTCTGTCCTGGGCACCTAACCAAAGTTCGGTGACCCCTCCTGCCCTGGAGGCCAGCACAGGCCAATGAGACCTGGCCTCCTGGGGTGACAGGTTATCAAGTCCCTGAGCCTGAGGAAGCTGGCCTAGACTTGAGCGCCTGTGTGTTGGGGTGTCTGTGGCTGGGGACAGAGCCCCCACAGGGGACTGTTCTGCTGCAGAGAAATCCTGAGGGCCATGAACCCCAGTGCACATGCCCCTTGACGGGGCCTCCTCTCTCTCCTACAGAACCCAGGCCCAGGGAAGGGGTGTTTCTTCCTAGAAGGTGGTTTCCTGGTGACCTGACTGCTCAGTGGGACCTGCGAGCTGCCTGGGCCACGCGGCAGTGGCGACCTCCTACCACTAGATGGAGATCTGGAGTTGTCCAGGCCTGGAGCCTAGGGCTCTGGCTTCTGTCGCCCAGAGTCCCTGCCCCTCCTGCCTTAGGCCTGTTTCAGTTCAACGGTTCCCAACCTTCCTGACTGTTGCCTCTGGGGGATCCAAGCCTGCTTCCTGTGCCTCCATTCTAATTTCTGGCTAGGTCCTGCTGCCAGGCAATGAGGCTGAGGGAAGTGAATGACCACGGACTTCGTGTAGCCAGAGTCCTGAGTTCAAATTCCAGTTGCACGTCTCGCTCTGTGGCTTTGACCCCTTGAACCTCATGTGTCCTCATCTCTTAAAAAAAAAAGGCCTTGTGTCTACTTATTCTGCAAAGGGCAAGAGGAAACGTGGCTCCCTGATTGCCACACAGAGAGGGTGGGGAATTGTATTGCTCCGGCTCAGAAGCTGACCCAGGAGGAGGGACTGAACACAAGGCGGTCCCCGTTTGCCTCATCCAACCTTCCCCTGGAGCTCCTTGCTCTCAGGGCCCTGTGGGGCCCCAAGGAAGCATGGCCCCGTCCCCTCCAGGTTGCCCACAGGCAGGCATAGGATAGAACATGGCAGGGGGCGCCTGGCTGGCTCAGTGGGTGGAGCGTGGGACACTTGAGCTCAGAGTTGTAAGTTTGAGCCCCTCGTTGGGTGTAGAGATTACTTAAAAATAAAAGCTTTTATTTATTTATTTTTAAAGAGTTTATGTATTTATTTGAGAGAGAGCGCACAAACAGGTGGGGAGAGGCAGAGGGAGAGCAGGCTCCCCACTGAGTAAGGAGCCTGATGCAGGGCTCAATCCCAGGACCCTGGGATCATGACCTGATCCCAAGGCAGATGCTTAACCAACTGAGCCACCCAAGCGCCCCCAAAATAAAATTAAAAAAAAATTTTTTTTTTTTTTTTAAAGAACATGGCAAGTTCACAAGGGAGGTGAGAATAAATGGCTTTGGGCTGGTCATCCTCCAAGATAGGGCAACCCCACATTCCTTCTGCCTGGAATGCCCTTCTGCCCCTTCTCCCATGTCCTCTGAATATTTCATTATATTCTAAGGCTCAGGCCAAAAGTCCTTCACTTCATCATGCCTTATCTGACTCCTCCTCCCTCCAATCCTGGGCTCCCACAGTCCTGGTATATCCCTCTCTGCTGGGAACAGCTCCTCAGGCCAGAGATTTGGGGCTGGGTTTGGGCTTCTGGCACAGAGAAGATGTTTAATGCACATACAAAACATTGCCAGAAAATGAGGAAGACTTCATGGAGAGGTGACCTGGAAAGATGGGAGGACATTTCAAGAGCGCAGGGGCAAAATGCTGGGATTGTGTGGGGAAGGGGGCGCCATCCCCAGCTCAGGAAAAGATGTGAACTTACTCAGGGCAAATAGCCCTGAGAGGAAGGTAGGTCCAGGAGGGCGGAGGTAGCTGCAAGACCTGGGGAGGAGAGGAACTGGTTCCTTAGAGGGTCTCCTTGGAACCCCCAAACCGAAATTCCTCGCTGTCTGGCCACAGTGCTGGGGCCAGGGCTTGGGACTCATCCAGCCCTTCTCTGGGGGTCATGACCCCATCCCCATGCCTTCCTCTCCCCACCACGCCCCATCTTCTCCTCGGCCACCACCTAGGGGGGAATCAGTGGAGCCAAGACCCGTGATAAGGCTGGAAGGCCAGGTGGCTTCCCGTGTGCCCCACTGGGGGCAGTTTTCAATTCTTTGGTTTACCAGGGGGCAGAATGGGAAGAGCTTGGACTGTGGAGTCAGATGGACCTGATGTCCCCCTGGCTCTGCCACCCCTCCGCTGGGTCACCTGGGGCAAATGGCTCCCCCTCTCTGAACAGAGTGTTTCCTCACCTGTGAAACAGTAATGAGAGCATCCCCCTCTCCCCACCAGGTTGTCCTAAGGTTTAAGGGACGAATGCATTTTACCAAAATGGAATTAGATAGTGGTGATTGTTATACAACCTGAAGTTGTATACTCTTTATCCTCCCCGAGGGCCCAGGAGTAGACTCTGGTCCCTGATCCCCCTGCCCTGCTCTGCCTCTCACGGTGGTTCCTGGTTTTCCTTGCACACACACCAACCCCACCCCCCACCCCGCCTTACCTTTCCTTACATGGAGGCTGGGCCCTGGTCCTGGCTGAGCCTGAGCCTTGGGCTGGCTTGTGGCATCTATATAGCTTGTCCTCAGGCCCCCTCCCATGGCCTTGCATGCTGACCTCCTAAATGTTTTTCCAGACCATGCCTGTTTTCCAAACCTTCCACACTCTCCCACCTCACTGGTGGAAACTTACCCTTCCCAGGGCTCCCTCCCTTGGAACCATGCTGTGGGGGCCCATTCAACTTACTGTGTCTCCTCCCCCAGATGCCATGCTGGCAGCTTCCTTCAGCATCTGGGGGTCAGATTCTGGCCTGGGTCCCAAGGCTTCACTTCAGAGGCCCAGAAGTCCCCTGCCCCATCACACAAAGGCACTGTTTCGTAAGCCCCGGGCCAGGGCTGAGATTTCCCTTCTCCCCTATTGACAGGCAGGAACACTGAGTTCAGAGAGCCCGGTGCGGGCTCCACAAATGGGAAACGTGAAGGACGGACGAGCCCAGGGAAGCCGAACATGGAGCTTGAGACGATTTCATTCTAAATCACCTGGCTCTTCCTTGCTTCAGGTGGCTCCTCCCCAGAGTTCATCGGTTTTTCCCCGCAGGAGGGATGTGCAGGAGAACCTTCACCTGTTCACACACCAGAACTAGCCAAGCCTGCTTCTCACCATGTGGGGAGCCAGAGGTCTCTTCCCCATGGTGAAAAAGGCAGAGGCCACGAAGAGTTTAACTTTCTCGCTTTTACATGACTTCAACAAATAGGTATGAAACAGCTTCTACACTATTGTATGCTGGGCTTCATCCTCGCTCTCTCAGAGGCCCTGGTCTCCTTGGTTTTTTGGTTTTTTTTCATTCTTTTAAAAAATTGAGATATAATTTGCATACCATAAAATCCACCCTTTAAAGTGTAACAATTCAGTGGGTTTTACAACATAAGGTTGTATAACAATCACCACTATCTAATTCCAGAACATTTCCATCATCCCCAAACCAAACCTTGACCCATTAGCAGTCATTGCCCCTGCCCCCAGCCCTGGGCATCCAATAATCTACTTTCTGTCTCTGTAGATTTGCCTATTCAAGACATTTCATATAAATGGAATCATACAATTTGTGGGTTTTTTTGTGGCTGGCTTATTTCATTTAATGTAGGATTTTCAAGGCTCATCCACATTGTAACATGTATCAGTGCTTTCATTCCTTTGTAAGGTTGAATAATACTCCACTGTATGGATATACCACAGTTTGTTTCTCCATTTGTCTTTTGGATGGACATTTGGTTTGTTTCCACTTTTTGGCTATTGTGAATAATGCTGCTGTGGTCCTTCATGTGAAGTCTTTATGTGGACATGTGTTCTCATTTCTCTTGGAGTTGATGTTTAGGAGTGGAACTGCTGGGTTAAATGGTAACTGTTCAACTTTTTGAGAAACTGCCAAACTGTTTTCCAAAGTGGCTGTACCATTTTATATTCCCACCAGCAATTCCTTGCCATTTTTGGAATATGCCAGGCATGCTCCTCCTTGCTCCCCAATTTCTTGCTTAGAAAGGCTAGGCTTTACAAAATTGTAACCCATCCCCACCCTCTCCACTCCCCTCTTTGATTGTTGTTGTCATTACTGACATCTGACACACTATGCATTTTTTACTTTATTTATTGTCTCCCCTCATTAGAATGTGAGCTTTGTTTTATTCATTGTATTGTTCCTAGCACAGTGCTCAGCACTTAGCACCTGCTCAGCAAATGTTCGTTGAGTAACACATGAATGAAGGCATGGATGGCATTGTGCTAGGCACCCGGGGTAGAGTACGGTGAAGCCTCAGAGGGGTGCCCCGAGTGTCACCAAGCTTGGACTCTGCCTCCACCTGTCAAATCTGTCATGGCGGCTCATCCCAGACCATTCATGCTCTCACCCTCACCAACCACGGTGAGGGGGGACCGAACCTCTTCCCTAAGCTAGACAGAAGGTGGGGGAGGCAAGTTTATTCACCATGCAGTCATTACAATAGGCCCACCTGTCAGATAGGACACTGTTGATAGACAAGGGAACAGTTTAGTCAAGGATTTGAAAGGTGGCACTTGGAGAGGGCAGTAGACTTGATGGCAGTGCCCCGCATTGGTCCTGTCTGTCCCCCTCCAGGACCCAGGCTGCCTCAGACCCTGGATGTGAGAGCTGCTTGACAGGAAAGGATGTTGGCTTTCCCCATGCCAGGAATGAGGGACAGACCATCCCAGCTGCAGAGCTGACCCAGTGGGTCTTTTATGGCCTCACCTCAGCTGGCCTCCAGAGGCACATTAGTCTAGAATCCTTCTGTGGCATGGGACAGAAATCCAGTTCAAGCTGAAGAGAAGGAGCAGTTCACTGGAGCATATGGTACTTAGAAGTGCAGGGGAGGGGGCAGCCAGTCTTCAGAATGCTGACAGCCAGGGACACACATGTCCTGGACTCTCCCACTCTTGTTCTCCTCTCTCATTTGTTTTTCTTTGCATGTTGGTTTCATTCCTTCCTACCACACATGGGGTTCTTCATGGGACAGGGAGCTTGGCTATGGAAATCAGCTTAGTGGCCCTGCTGCTCTCCTCAGAACAACCCAGAGAAACAGTTTGGCCCAGCTGTGATCATGTGCTCACTTCCCTCATACACCCGCACAAACAGTCCATTCCCATCTGCAACTATTGTTGGTATGGTTACACCAGAAAACCAGGCAGGCTTGTTAGTCTCTCACATAATGCTTGCTAGGTACTAGGTACTTTGCAATATGATTTCTTTTAATCCACACAACTGCCCTGCAGAAAAATATACTGGTCAGGCCTTTTTTGGCTCCTACTGACAGAAGCCCAGCTCAGATTAGCTTAAGCCAAAAAAGGAATTTATTGCTCACATAACTGATAAAAACAGGAGTGGACTTTAGGCATAGCTGGATCCAGGGAGTCAGATTAGTCTGGGCTATCTCTCACTATCTCCAGCTCTTTTTTTTTTTTTAAGTTTATTTATTTTGGGGGGAGCCTGGGTGGCTCAGTTGGTTAAGCATCTGCCTTCGGCTCAGGTCATGATCCCAGGGTCCTGGGATTGAGCCCCACGTCAGGCTTCCTACTCAGCTGGGAGCCTGCTTCTCCCTCTCCCTCTGCCCCTCCCCTGTACTTGTACTCTCTCTCTCTCAAATAAAGAAATTCTTTAAAAAAAAAAAAGTTTATTTTTTTAAGTAATCTCCATATCCATTGTGGCATTCGAACTCACAACCCCAAGATCAAGAGACACAGGCTCTTCCAACTGAGCTAGCCCCTCACTAGCTCCAGCTCTTTTAAAATTTTTGTAAAGTAGGCTCCACACCCAATGTGAGACTGGAACTCACAACCCTGAAACCAAGAGTCATCTGTTCTACCGGCTGAGCCAGCCATGCGCCCCTTAGCTCCAGCTCTTAACCTGACTCCCCTCTGTATTGGCTCAGGCACATTCTGCCCACACAGCTGGAAAGATACACAAGGCATCCAAAGCCCAGATGTCCTTTATAGCCCTCAATACCAGGGGAAGAGAGGGGCCTGCTCTCTGTATGTAGAGCAAACTACTTGAGGAGACTCTGACTGGTTCCTATGAAGGTCACCTATCTACTCAGTGGACAGAAGAAAGGCAACCCTAATTGGCCAGGCCAGGTCACATGCCCACCCCTGCAGCCAGAAGATAGGATAGACCTATGGGTTGTGGTGCCACCAGAACTGGGAAGGAGCAAACAGATTGCATGGCTAGCTGTCGTTGGAATAATTTTCCTATTGTACAGATTAGGAAACTGAGACATGGGGAGATTAAGAAACTTGCCAGGGCTCTATGTACTAGAGATTCAGCTGGGATTCAAACCTGTCTGTCTGCTCTTCCCAGAACATTACCCTGCCCCCTTTTATTTTTTATTTTTATTTTTAAAAAATATTTATTTATTTATTTATTTATTTATTTATTTATTTATTTGGGAGGGGTGCAGAGCAGAAGGAGAGAGAATCTCAAGCAGACTCCACTCCCCAATGCAGGGCTCAGTCTCATGACCCTGAGATCATGACCTGAGCTGAAACCAAGAGTAGGGCGCTTAACCCACTGAGCCACCCAGGAGCCCCTGCCCCCCTTTAAAGTGATATTAAAACATCACCTGAACAAGTAGATTCTTCCCAGCACCCCTTGCAGCAGCTGTCACAGAGAGGATGCCCTGGTAGGAGGGGGTGGCCACATGCTCAGATTAAATTTTTTTATAAGCCCTGCTCCATGATTGAAAGAGTCTCTGAGGTCATTAACTCCCTGTTGCCATACTGAATCAGTAATCCATCACCTGGCCTCTGTTTGGACATTGCCCATGACAGGGAACTCACCACCTCCCTACCCAAGGTAGGTAGCTTATTCCAGATGTGAACTAGTCTAACGGTTAAAAACATCCCCAATGGTTAGAGACAGAGCAGTTTGGGCTGGCTCCTGATCATCTGTTTGTCTTCATTCATCTGTAGGAAAGCTTTTGCATTATAAGTGGAAGAGTAGACAGAAAGGCAGAGGGGGAGCCATTTAAATATTTGAAAGTTGTCATGCACCCCTTCCTCTAACCCACCCAGTCATCTCTCCAACTTCCTTAACTGCTCTCCATTAATGAGAATACTAGTGAGAATATAATAATAATAATAATAAATTATTCTATCCCTGGGGGCAGCATCTATAGTCTCAAGAGCCCTCTAGAAAAATGTGAGCCTCAGTGAGTAGAGCACAGAACACAGGGGTCTCTCTCCTCCTTCACTGGTTTAACTAGAACCCAACATCTCTTGGTTTTGGTAGCCATGAAACACTGTTGGCTTAAATTGGTTCTATGGGGTCTGCTGTTTAGCCACATCACCTCTCCGTTGTGGACAGTGACACTGACATTTTTTTTTAATCAGAAGTGGTGGGTCAGGGGTGGCTCAGTCGGTTAAGTGTCCGACTCTTGATTTTGGGTCAGGTCATGATCTCAGGGTTGTAAGATAGAGCCCCACATTGGGCTCCATGCTGGGTGTGGAGCCTGCTTGGGATTCTCTCTCTCCCTCTCGCTCTGTCCCTCCCCCCACCCCTCTCTCCCTCTCTAAAAAAAAAGAAAAAAAGTAATGGGTCAATGGTGGTTTTTTGTTTTTGTTTTTGTTTTTTTGCAGAAATGAAAAAAAAATCGTAAAATTCATATAGAATTTCAAGGAACCCTACATAGCCAAAAACAATCTTAAAAAAGAAGAAAACTCATGTTTCCCAATTTCAAAACATCCTACAAAATTAATATGATTAAAACAGTGGTATTGGCATTAGAATAGAGGAATAGACCAGTGGGGTAGAATTGAGAGCCCAAAAATAAACCTTCACATCTGTGGTCAATTGATTTTCCACAACAGTGTTGAAACTATTCAATAAGGAAAGGACAGTCTTATCAACAAATGGGGCTGGAAAAACTGGGCATCCCTATGCAAATAATGAAGTTAGACTTTTACCTCATACTGTATATAAAAATTACTCAAAATAGATCAAAGACCTAAATTTAAGAGCTAAAACTGTAAAACTCTTAGAAGGAATCATGGGGGGGGAAATCTTCATGACTTTTAGATTTGGCAATGGTTTCTTCAATATGATACCAAAGCCCAAGTGACAAAAGAAAAAAATAAATAAATTGGACTTCACAGAATTTAATACTTTCGTGCATCAAAAGACATCATCAAGAGAGTGAAAAAGCAACCAACAGAATGGAAAAAAATCTTGCAAATCACAAATCTGATAAGGGTTTAATATCCAGAACATATAAAGAACTCCTATAACTCAGCAGCAGAGAGACAAACATCCAATTTAAAAATGGGCAAAGGAGGGGCCTCTGGGTGGCTCGTTGGTTAAGCATCTGACTCCTGATTTTGCTCAGGTCGTCTGACTCTTGATTTCAGTTCAGGTCATGATCTCAGGGTCGTGAGATGGAGGCCCCCGTCGGGCTCCGCTGAGCGCTGAGCATGGAGTCTGCTTAAGTTTCTCTCTCTTTCTCCCTCTGCCCCTCCCTTCCCAGTGCATACGTGCTCTCTTTCTCTCTCTAAAAAAATTTTTTTAATTAATTAATTTAAATGGGTAAAGGATTGTGAATAGATAGTTCTCCAAAGAAGATATACAAATAACCAAAAAGCACATGAATAAAAGCGCTCAACATTATTAATCATTAGGGAAATTCCAATCGAAATCATATTAGATACTACTTCATACCCACTAGGATGTTCATACCACTTAAGAATGTTCCTATTCTAGAATTAAAACAAAACAAAACACAATCAAGTGTTGGCAAGGATATGGAGAAACTGGAATGCTTGCATACCCGTTGGGAATCTAAAATGGTGCAGCCACTGTATAAAACAGTTCGGCAGTCCTTCAAAAAACTAAACAAAGAATTACCTTATGATCCAGGAATTGTACTCCTGGGTATATACCCCTAAGAATTGAAAACAGGGTCTCAAACAGACACTTGCATACCCATGTTCATTAGAGCATTATTCACAATAGTGAATAGTAAAGGTAGATACAGCCTGAGTGTCCATCAACATATGCACGTATAAATAAATTATGGTTCACATGTACAAGAGAATATTATTCAGCCATAAAAAGAAACGAAGTTCTTCAACATGGATAAAACTTGAAGACATTATGCTAAGTGAAATAAGCTAGATACAAAGGGACAAATATTGTAGGATTCCACAGAATCTAGAATATCTAGAATAGGAACATTCTTAAGAGACAGAAAGGAGGCTAGAGGTTACCAGGGGCTGAGGGAAGGGGGAAATGCGGAATTATTGCTTAATAGGTGCAGTTCCTGTTTAGGGTGATGAAAATGTTTTGGAAATAAATATTGCTAATGGTTGCACAAAATGTGAATGTACTTAATGTCACTGAACCATACAATGAAAAATTATTAAAATGGTAAATTTTACATCATTGATGTTTTACCACAATTAAAAATTTTTTACATGATTAAAATGGCAATTTTTATGTTGTATATATTTTACCTCCGTTAAAAAAAATAAAGAGCAGAGCTGCAAGTTCTTTTTTTTTTTTTAAAGATTTATTTATTCATTTGAGAGAGCGAGAATGAGAGAGAGTACATGAGAGGGGGGAGGGTCAGAGGGAGAAGCAGGCTCCTCGCTGAGCAGGGAGCCTGATGCGGGACTCGATCCCGGGACTCCAGGATCATGACCTGAGCCGAAGGCAGTTGCTTAACCAACTGAGCCACCCAGGCGCCCAGAGCTGCAAGTTCTAAAGATACCTTCAAGGTGAACTTCAGAAAGTGTTCCTCTTCCTGTGGTTAAAATTGAATGGTGTGCCTTCATTTCAGCTCCCATTTATTTTTATTTTTTTAAAGATTTTATTTATTTATTTGACAGAGAGACACAGCCAGAGAGGGAACACAAACAGGGGGAGTGGGAGAGGGAGAAGCAGGCTTCCCACTGAGCAGGGAGCCCGACGCGGGGCTCGATCCCAGGACCCCGGGATCATGACCTGAGCCGAAGGCAGACGCCTAATGACTGAGCCACCCAGGCGCCCCTCAGCTCCAGTTTAGTCCCTCAACCTACAAGATGCACTTGGAGAGGGAACAGATTACACAACCATATGCGGTGACCACATGCTCGATTTTAGACTTAATGTCTGTTTCTGGTTGGTCAAGGTCATGCTGGGTCTTCATTTTGTTATCCAGTGTACTTGCCATCTCCCCAGCTCTGTGACACCTACTGGACTGGATTACACCATCTTCCACACCATTGACTGAAAGGTCAAACTCGGCAGAACTCTGTGGCTCCTCAGTAGAGACCTCCTGCCAGATTTGTACTCTGGGGGTACGGCCATCTAACTGCCACTCGTCCTACCTGTGCCTCTGGAGTATCTGGAGTAATTCATCATCATGTCTTGTCCTGCTTCCTTCCTCACCAGTCTCCTCCACATTTTCCCACATTGTCCTCAAAGATGCCTTAAGAAGTAGACCAAAGGCTTTACTGCACTCCAGACACAGGGTATGTCCTTCGTCTGCCAGTCTGGACAGCCTATTACAAAAGAAAATGAGATTCTTTTGGCCCACCTGGATCTTTCAGGGAGGGGGATAATGTGGGGCGATGGTTTTCCAACTTGTGCATGCATGAGGATCTCCTGGAGGGTGACTACTAGGCTCTGCTCACAGAGTTCAGATTCAGGACGTCCAAGTGGGGCCCCAGCACTTGCATATCTAGTAAGTTTCCAGTGATACTAAGGCTACTGGTCCAGGGACCACATAAGGTACAAGAGCAAATGCTTTGGAGTCAGGTAGACCTTACCTTGCTTGAGCATCAATTTCTTTGAAACCAATCCCACCTCATGGAGTAGCTATGAATTAAAGAGGGAATGCATGAAAACACTCAGCTTGGTGCCTAGCACATAAGGGATCAATAAACACTGACTCCTAGTAATATGCCTAGTAATGAATTGGTGCTGGCTGTTCTTCTGAACAGCTCACAGACCGTTGCTGGATCATCCATCTGCAAACTGGAGTAGGGGTTGGTCAGTTACTGGTCCTTAGCTTTTCTTGGTTTCGCCTGGGTAGTGGGTAGGCTTCAAAATTGGTTACCTGAAGAAAATAGATGGATTCACTAAGGAAGAATGAAGAGAAGAGTATAAATCCTTCAAGTGGGAGGAAGGAGCCCTGGCTGAACCAGGGGAAGGACCCCTCTACCCACTGCTTCTCTTTTACCTCTTAGCTGGTTACTTGTGATGCTCTCAGAATCTTACTTTACACAGCCCATTCATAGATATCAGGTCAAGAAATGGGTGCCCAGCCTAACCTGGCTCCCAGGCACGGAAAACCTCTGCCCCAGATGGATGGGACTCCCAAAGCAGCCCCCCAGCTGCAGGCCAGCCGCACCCCAAGCATCCTCATTCCTGCCACACCTCAGATGCTGAGCTCCCCACCCTACTCTTGAGATGCATGTTTCAAAACTGAGATGTCACCTCAGCTTCTATTCCCGAGATTCTGTGTTGGTTCCTGCCTGGTCCTTCTACCTCAGGGGCAGTCCCCAGGCTCAAAGGTTGAACAGGACTGGTGGACAGAACCAGCCAGGCAGTAGATTCACCTACCACCTCTGCCCCCTTTCCAAGCCCACAGGCCTGGGCTGAGAGGCCCTTCCCACTGCTTACATCCCTCCCCCCAACTTTCCCAGACCCTAAAGGATGTCCAAGAGCTCCAAGAACCATAGGGGCAGAGCCTGCCCCGGGATGCACTGCATACCTGTTGCAGGTAAAATGAGGCAGTGGTTCTGGGGCTGGACTGCTTATCCATGTAACCATGGATATGTTCATGAAGCTCCTGGTACCAAACATGGTTTCCTCCTTTGTCAGATTGAAGCTAATGATCTTACGTGCCTCAGAATTGCCGAGATTACATGGAATATTTTATGGCTAGTGTTTAGAACAGATCCTGACACATAGGAAACTCTTAATAATATTGACTTTTATTACTATTAGTTTCTGGACCAGAGTTTTTTATTTTTTTTGTTTTTATTTTTTTAAAGATTTTATTTATTTATTTATTTGACACAGAGAGAGAGAGAGAGAGAGCACAAGCAGGGGGAGCAGCAGAGGGAGAGGGAGAAGCAGGCTCCCCACTGAACAGGGAGCCCGATGTGGGGTTCAATCCCAGGACCCTGGGACCATGACCTGAGCCGAAGGCAGACGCTTAATGACTGAGCCAGCCAGGTGCCCCATGGGCCAGAGTTTTTTTAAACTACTGATATTTCACCTTCTGTAGTAGGTTTGATAGTGTCTCCCCCTCCCAAAGATATAGAAAGTCCTATCCCCTGATACCTGTGAATAGGACCTTATTTGGATAGGCTCAGTTAAGGATCTCAAAGTGACATCCTCCTGGATTTAGAGTGGGCCCTAAATCTAATGACTGGTGTCCTCACAAGAGAAAGGACATAAAGAGAGACACGCGGGCAAGAAAGCCATATGAAGATTAGATTATTCTGCCACATGCCAAAGAACTGGAGCCACCAGAGGCTGGAATGAGGAAGGAAAGATTCTCCCTTAGAATTTTCAGAGGGAGTGTGGCTCTCCTTGCAACTTGATTCCCAACTCTGGTCTGCAGAACTGTGAGAATAAAAATGACTATAGTTTAAGCCACCAAGTCTGTGATGAGTTGTCATGGCGGCCCTGGGAAATGAATACACCTTTCTTTCTGATTGTTCAGAGGCCCTGCCCAGGCTCACTCTCTCTTGCAAGGGTCTGTTCACATTTCTCTCTCCTCCTAGCAGAAACTCCCACCTCTCAGGGAAATCTACCTTGGTGTTTAGTGAGGAAAAAAATGATAATTTAGCTACAAAGTCTTTTGCTTTGAGCATTAAAAACCTTCCCTCACACACCTGCTTTCCAAATGAAGCCTTCTTGGTGGAATGCAGGTCTGAAGATTTACAAGGCCCTCTTGGTCTCCCTGGCTGGGCTGGCTCACTCTGCAGAGGATACTTCTGCCAAAATGCTGACCACCCCGAAAAGGTCATGAGAACCCTATCTGTCCTGCTTGGCCTGTGGTGCTGGCTTAGCACATCATTGTCCAAATAAACGTTTATTGACTTAAGGGATGAGGGAGGGGGTTTTACTGATGTCCCCACTCTACCCTAGTCCTAGAAAATTCCATGAGAAGTGAAAACATGTCCATACACAGAGTTGTACACAAATGTCTGAGAGGCTTTATTTACCATAGCCAAATCTGGAAACAATACAAATGCCCATCAAAAGGTGACTGAATAAACAAACTGTGGCATATCCATACAATGGAATACTACTCAGCAATAAAAAGGACTGATCTACCCACCAGTATAGACAAATCTCAAAATCATTATGCTGAATGGAAGAAGCCAGACACAAAAGAATACATACTATACTATTCCATTTACATGTAACTCAAGAGAATGCAAATTAATCTATGGTGACAGGAAGACCAGAAGTTCCTGGGGCTGGGGTGGAGGGGAGATTGGCTGCAAAGGGAAAGGAGGGGACTCCTGAAGGTGACAGAAATATTCTGCATCTTGATCATGGTCATGGTTACACTGATGTCTACATTTGTCAGAATTCATCAAATTGATAGTTTAAATGGGTTCAGTTTATTGTATGTAAATTATATCTCAATAAAGTTGATTAAAAAGAAAATTCTAGGGGCACCTGGGTGACTCAGTTGATTAAGCAGCCTGCTCTTGACTTTGCCTGGGGTCATGATCTTGGGGTCCTGGGATTGAGCCCCCTGTCGGGCTCTGTGCTCAACGGGGAGTCTGCTAGAGGATTCTCTGCCTCTCCCTCTGCCCCTTCCCGCACTTGCACTCAATCTCTCTCTCTCTCTCAAATAATTAAATAAATCCTTTAAAAAAAGAAAATTCTATGAAGCTGTGGACCCTGAGTACTACATCCTCTATTTCAATAAAAATAGGATATGCATCTTGCATGTGGAGAAGTCTATCTGAGAACTTATTTAGACAACAGATAGGTATTGAACACCAGCCCAGTGTGGGCGTCTAGTTGGCACTGGTAAGTCCATAACGCAGGTTCCACCCTCAGGAGGCCCAAGGCTATAACACAGCTTGCCAAGTTCTCAAAGAGAGATGAGCTAGGATGAAAAGGATGTGCTGAGGGCAAAGAATAAGAATTCGCGTTCCCTGCGCTTCCTTGCCTGAGATGCTTGTACCAAGTACTAAAAACATCTGGGCCCCATCCCTGACTTACTCAGAATTGCTGAAAAGGCCTGAGAATCTTTATTTTTAACAAGTGTCCCAGGTAAATCTTCCTATCAGGTAAGTTTAGAGAAAGTGCTTGACTGGATCTCCATTTCAGGCATAGGTGGGAATCACTGTCTCCAGCCAATTAGAAGACTTTGAACTAGAAGGGCATGTGAAGGGCAACCCACCCACCTATCTACCTCTGGCCAATGAGAATCCGCCAACCCCTCCTTCCTCTCCATTCCTAGAGTCTAAGCCTATCTCCCAAAATTTCCCGTCTACTTACTTAAATCTCTCCCCCTTCAGAAGCTCCTGACTTTTTGGTCCAGTCTGGGAAAAAGAGAAAAAAGATCCCCGTCCCCAAATCCCACCATCTTCCAGAAGGGTAAAGGTTTTATTAAGCAGTTCTGCAACTTGGGTCAAACATATCGGTCCTTTGATTAGACAGTGTTTCTGCTACTCTGGCCTGAGAATTCAATACTAACCTTGTAAACCTAGTGAACACATTCCCCATGCTGAGAACGGTGGGTGTGAGGGTCACCATGCCCATAAGCACTTTCTACTCTGCACGCAGCCATTTTGTTTGCTTGGGCAAAGCCCCAGCATAACAGGAGGATGTTTGGTGGCAGTGGGGATACAACATTCAGTAAAGGTCTTTGACACAGTTAGCGATCACTCTGTACCTCAGGGGCAGCCACTAGACGACCTTCCCAAAGTTGGCTAGGTTCCTCCCCAGGATGCCAGGACTTTGGGCGGAAGGCAAGAGTTCAGGCCTTAGCTGCTGTCCTTCCCCCCAGAAGAGGAAACTGTCCTCTCTTTGAGAACATGCTATGGTGACCATATTTTAAAATCCCAAATAAGGACATCATTCCTGACAAAAAATTTGTGGATTAATTGATGTGAGAAGTCCCTTAAAGGTATGTAAATCAAGTCCCAGTTACATACTGAATAAATTATATTTCTGGAAAAGAATGCAATCAAGGTAGACACTGTCCTGAAAAATCTGGGCCAGTGGTTCTAAACAGGGGTGCTTTTTTGACTCCCAAGGCACATTTGGCAATACTTGGAGACGTTTTTGATTTCTACCTTGGGTGGGGATGAGACCAGGAATGCTGCTAAACATCTTACAATGCACAGGACAGCCCCACAACAAAGAATCATCCAGCCCTAAAGGTCAGCCTGTGTCCAGGTCGAGAAACCCTGGTCTAGGCTCTGTGGTGCTGTACCTATGGACCCCACGGTGTTGACCCTGGCATTGGTTTTTGTCCTACCTACTTTGGTCCTGGTCTTGACATTGTCATCAGAGGCGAGATGCTTGGGACACTTCTGCTCTCTTCTGCCTCCTCCCATGTGGGCAGATGTAAGGAGACAACTGCCTTTGAAGAGGTGCCCAGGCACCAACCCAAGCATGATGAGAGTCAGGCAAGGTCTTGAGTCAGTATCTCCCACGGAGGAGTGTGGAGCAGAGATCAGCTGCAGCAAGGGTCAGGGAGGAACACTGGATTTGAAGGGGGACACTTGGGTTCTAGTTCTGGCTGACTCTGCTTCTGACTTGGTCACTTAACGTCTGTGCCTCAGTTTCTTCAGTTTCTCCTCTGGGCACAGGTTCCTGCTCTTGCCTCCCTCACAGGGTTGCTGTGAGGGTCAAGGGAGATGAAGGGCATGACTGGTTTTGGAAAACTCAAAGGTCAGGCAGCACCAACCCACAGAGTAGTCTCCTGTGTGTGGACATAGGGGTTCCCCAGGTGGCCAGCAGGAGGCGGGAGTATAACCCTTGTGGGGTCACAAACAGCCAGGTATGATTGGAGCGTGGAGGAGGGGACGGGAAGTGGCGGGCAACATGGTGCTGGGCAACACATGGAGCCTTCCTTTGAGGATCCTGCTTTCTTTTATAGCTGTCACACAAAGGAGACAGAAACTCCTACACAGCCATGTAGAAGTCCAGAAGTTTTTAGGGGCGCCTGGGTGGCTCAGTTGATTAAGTGTCTGCCTTTGGCTCAGGTCATGATCCCAGGGTCCTGGGATCGGGCCCCACATCGGGCTCCCTGCTCAGCGGGGAGTCTGCTTCTCCCTCTCCCTCTGTGATATCTCTCGCTCTCACTCTCTCTCAAATAAATAAATAAAAATCTTTTAAAAAAAGAAGTCCAGAAGTTTTTGGGAATTGAGGAGTTTGGAAAAAATTTTTCCCACTTACAAAACTTTTCTAATTTCTCTTCATCTATAATCTTTGGCTATGGTTTTCTATTCATGCATGTGTGTGTTTGTTCCCACCAATTTTTGTTAGATATTTAATTTTGTTCCAATTAATGTTTATTACTGGACATTTCAGTTATTCCAAATTTGTGTTAATATACACAACATAGAGAAGAAATAGCTACAAAAGAATTAGAGGGGCACCTGGGTGGCTCAGTCGTTAAGCGTCTGCCTTTGGCTCAGGTCATGATCCCAGGGTCCTGGGATTGAGCCCCACATCGGGCTCCCTGCTCAGCGGGAAGCTTGCTTCTCCCTCTCCTGCTCCCCCTGCTTGTGTTCCCTCTCTTGCTGTGTCTCTCTCTGTCAAATAAATAAATAAAACTTTTTTAAAAAATTAGAAATTTAAAAGTAGATTTAGGGGCACCTGGATGGCTTAGTCGATTAAGCATCCGACTCTTGGTTTCCTCGTAGGTCATGACCTCAGGGTTGTGAGACTGAGCCCTGTGTCAGGTTCTGCCCTCAGCATGGAGTCTGCTTGAGATTTTCTCTCCCTCTCCTCTCCCTCTCTCCCTCTGCCCTTCCCCCTACTCATACTCATAAATAAATAAACAAATCCATAAATAAAGTGTTTTTGAAAGTCATTTTAAAAATAAATAAATAAAAGTAGATTTAAAACACCTTGAAAAGATGGACAGAAATGTTTAATGATATCTAAATGTGCAAAATCACTTCAAAAGGAACTAAACATACGAATACTTCCGAAACATCAGCTGTGGGTTTAAGTGTTCATCACCTCACAACCATGCTGCTAATCAACCTGCATTGGGCCAACTATACAGAGCCTGCTCCAGCATCTCCTTCCCCAGGCTAACCTCCTACAGCACATGTGACCCTTGGACCCTTGAACTACATGGGGGCTAGGGGTGCCCACCCCTGCACAGTCGAAAATCTACCAATAACTTTTGCCTCAAATACAAAACTTAACTATTAATAACCTACTGTTGGCCAGAAGCCTTACTGATAACATAAATAGTTAACACATATTTTTTTTAAAGATTTTATTTATTTATTTGACAGAGAGAGACACAGCGAGAGAGGGAACATAAGCAGGGGGAGTGGGAGAGGGAGAAGCAGGCTTCCCGCAGAGCAGGGAGCCCGATGTGGGGCTTGATCCCAGGACCCTGGGGTCATGACCAGAGCCGAAGGCAGACGCTTAACTGACTGAGCCACCCAGGCGCCCCCACATATTTTGCTTGTTATATATACAATACCCTGTAGTCTTACAATAAAGTAAGCTAAAGAAAATGTTACTAAGAAAATTGTACGGAAGAGAAAATACATTTAGACTATCGTGCTGTATTTATCAAAGAAAAAAAATCCATGTATAAGTGGACCTGCACAGTTCAAATTCGTGTTAAGGGTCAACTATATCAGTACACATGTGCGTGTATACTTTTTCTTAGAGGAGGCAGTGGGATATAGTGGTCATACTTTCTGCCCGGAAGCTAGAAGGAGACCCCTTCTGACTGGCAGTATAACCCTGGGGCTGTTATTCATCTTCTCTTGACTTCAGTTTTTTCATCTGTAAGAGTTGGATAATAATGATGGTATGTCAAAGGGACAAACAAGCCAGCCAGAGAAAGAGCAGCCAGTGGCCAGAAATGGAACAATTTGAGTGACAAAATAAATAACATAGAATTAGATTTTAACTCAAAGTATAAAGTAAGTATCCATGAGGTTATATTGATATAAATGACTGAATACATAAATAAATTGAGGAGAATTCCAAATAATGTATGTGGATGCTCTTCCCTCAAGGGGGCGAGCATAACCTCACTGCTGACGCATGGGCTGTGCACAGAGACTTCCTCCCAACCACTGCAGGGGAGGGGATAAGAGAGGCACTTTCTAGTAGAAACCTAGCAAATACTAGCTCAGCCAGGTGGTCGAGGTCAGCATCATTAGTGAAAAGTCATCTCGATAATATAAACCTTTGGTAGGATGCAATGAGAAGGGCACTCCACCTCTGAGGCCTTCCTCCTCCAAACCCATTAAGTCCTGTCTGGTCGGGAGGGAAACATCAGACAAACCCCAATCAAGGGGCATTCTACAAAATACCTTACTGCATTCGTTAAAACTGTCAAGGTCATCAAAAACCAGGAAACTTGGGAGAAAGGGTCTCAGCGAAGAATGGCCTAAGGAGACATGACTACATGTGATGTGATATCCTGGATGGGATCCTGGAGCAGAAAAAGGATATTAGGTTAAAACTAAGGAAATCTGAATTAAGTATGTGTGGACCTTAGTTAAAAATAATGTACCAATATTAATCCATTAGTTGTGACGATACACCATATTAATGTAAGATGTTAACAATAGGGGAAAGTAGTGTGAGCAATATGGGAATTCTATGTACTATCTTTGCAGCTTTTCTGTAAATCTATTCTAAAATAAAAAGTTTATCTTAAAAAGTAGATAATAGTGGGGCACCTGGGTGGCTCAGTTGGTTGGGCACCCGACTCTTGGTTTCCGCTCAGGTCATGATCTCAGGGTCATGGGATCAAGCCCCACAATGGGCTTTGTGCTCAGCAGGGAGTCCGCTTAGTATTCTCTCTCTTCCCCTCTCCCTGTCTCTCTCTCTCTCTCTCTGCTCATGTGTGCATGTGCTCTCGCTCTCTCTCAAATAAATAAATAAATCTTTTTTTAAAAGTGGATAATAGGGGCGCCTGGGTGGCTCAGTTAAGCGTCTGCCTTCGGCTCAGGTCACCATCCCAGGGTCCCGGGATCGAGCCCCGCATCAGGCTCCCTGCTCCACGGGAAGCCTGCTTCTTTCTCCCTCTCCCACTCCCCCTGCTTGTGTTCCTGCTCTCTCTCTCTCTCTCTATCAAATAAATAAATAAAATCTTTAAAATAAATAAATAAGTAAAAAGTGGATGATAATGTTTAGGTTGTGTTGTTGCTTTCAGTGAGGGAACTTACATCAAGCATTTGGCAGACTGGCATATGTTGTTTACAGTTAGCTATTAGTTACCATTATTGTTCCTATTTCTTTTATTAAAATAGGAATACATACTCACTATAGAAAAAATTTACATGCAAACCAAAGAAAAACATAAGCCAAAGAAAATAAAGAAGAACATCCATAATCTTACCCTGTCTGAGACAACTACCAATCACACCCGGCTGTGGGTCCCTGCAGACATAATTAATTGTTTGCAAAATTTCAGTCACACCATATGTACACTATGGTAAGTGGCCATAATTTAATTTAGTAACATTTCTGCTGTTCCAACTCTTTGCTCTTACAAGTAGTCAAGAGTGTAAGTAATGGGTTAAATATTAATTAAGGAGAAAAAAGAAAATCCTGAAAAATCATAAAAATTGGGCACCAATGCTTAAAGTTACACAAACGGTGTTCATCAAAACAACCCTCATCTGCAAAGCCAATGACTGACTTTTCTAGATCTATTTTGTTTCATAATTTTTATAAAAATATTTTTTAAAAGCAAAGAAAAAAAGAAGGTAATCTGGCAAAATGTCGACAGTGCTTATCTCTTTTGTTTCCTTCGCATCTGGCTGTGATTGCCAGGTGCTCTACAAGGAGGATATTTGACTCTAAAGCAGCAGGAGTAGATGATGGTAGGGCTGTCTTCAGCCTCTCAGCTGGGCCCCTGGGCTGCTAAGTGAGTCTGAGACAGAGCCCCCCAGGACAGGCCCTCTGGGTGGGTGAGGGCTCCAGTGGTGTGTAGGGGCTTGCTGGCAAATTTTAGTCACTGTGCAAAAGAGTGATATAGAAAGCTAGCACTATTGCTCTTTCCAGAAGCCCAGAGAAACCAGAGCTCCTGCCTCTCTTATTTGGTGGCCCCTCCTCATTTACTACAGCCAGCTCAACTGATCCTCTTACAGTCTGGGAAGCAGGTAGACGCCTCTCCTCTGCACTTGATCTGCTCTCCCTAATGTCCCCAGTGACCTCAAATTGCCCCCCTTCCCTAATCATTTACATCCTCCTCCTTGACACTCATGCCAGTATTTTACACTGTTGACCTCTCCTTTGCTTTGAAAAAGTTCTTTTTCTGCCAGGACTGCACTTTGTCTTGGCCAACTCTAACGGACTCTTCTTGGGTTGCGTTGCCGGTGTCCTTTCTTCTTTTCCACACCCTCCAGACTCTCTTCTTGGTCTCCTTCTTTTCTCTTTCTATGAATTCTCCCTTAGTGGCCTCATCAACTACCAATAAAAAACCCCCACCATGCATCGATGTGTTCCAAATCTTCAGCTCCTATATTTCCAACTTTAGTCTTGTCATGATTGAAATGAACCTCTGGCTGGCTTAAGCAGAGAGGAGATGTATTGGAAGGACGGATCCACACACCAACTTGCAGGAAAGGCTGAAGATCCAGGCTTAGAAGTGATGGAGGCTGAAGCAGTTCTGGGGAGCCAAGCTGTAGGTGCAGGTGAGTAACTCCTTCAGAGCATGAGGACTGAAGAATGTACTATAAGAATGTTACCTACCATGGAGTGTTTGCTGAATCTTAAATGGTATGTATAGATAAGGAAGCTGAGGCCCAAAGAGGATGATTAAACTCACATTCCTTCCTTCTTTCTGCCATTATGCTCAAGATTAGAATTCTGGGAAGAAAGCATCTTGGTCTTGGCTGGGGATGGACAGAGCCCCTTCATTGACAGTCCCACCAAAATACTCAGTGGGAATGATTCTTTCCCCTAAAACTATAAACTTTTCTGAACGTGAGAGAGGGGAGTGGACCCAAGGGGTGAAAATGACAAATGTCTATCATATTTCTGCCCAGAAACGTCCTTAACTTCTGCCCTGCCTCTTTCCTACTCCACCTCTTCTAAATACTGTTCTAATAATGTCCCTGCCTTCAGAAGTGGTCTCCCTGCTGCCACTCTTCACCTCAAAATCTTCTCACCCACCAGCACTAGTCATCTTCTAAAATACAAGTCTGATCAGTCAAGCCCTGTTCCCTCCTAAAAACACTTTATGGCTTCCCATTGCCCTTAGATAGAGGTGGTTTTTTTGTTTTTTGTTTCTGTCTGATTTCAACTTTTATTACCCTCGTTATATGCAGGTGTGTAGACAAAAGCTTCTTATCAGCTAACTATATGAAAAGATAAATACTGTAAATAATTCATGTGATCCAAAATGGGCAAAAGCAAAAGACTATAGCTTCCCCCCAAGAAGAAAAATTTCAGACCTATGAAAAGGACAATACGTTTTAAAAAATTGTACTTACTTAGAAGCATTCAGAATATCAAGAAAACAGGGATGCCTGGGTGGCTCAGTTGGTTAAGTGTCTCTGCCTTTGGCTCAGGTCATTGATCCTGGGGTCCTGGGATTGAGCCCTGCACCCAGGCTTCCTGCTCAGTGGGGAGTCTGTTTCTCCTTCTCCCTCTGCCCCCGGCCCCCTGATCGTGAGCCACACTTTTTCTCTCTCTCTCTCTTTCAAATAAATAAAATCTTTAAAAAAAATGTGAACAAAAAAGGTGCAACTTTTTTTTTTTGCAACTACAGAGTGAGAAGAAAAACAATTATTTCATATAAGCTGTATCAGAAACAACTGAAGATGAAAAAACTATCATCCCCATATATATCTGATTTGGGCTGTACACCAACAGGAACTTGTTTTAAATTTCCATGCCCATACTGCTCCTGCCAAGATTAGTAGCTATTGAAAATACCACAGGGATAAGGGTAGCTAAAGACACATTCGGTAGTGTGTAAGCTCTATTAAAAAAACAAAACACCGTACAGTTTAAAAACAAATCTTACACAGCCTTACAATTTTTTTCATTAAAAGGAGTGAGCTGGGTACAGGGGGGTTAAATGCTTTATGGACAAGAAATTAAAGCTGCCCTAGAACTAACTTTTCCACCATCATCTTCCTCGCCTTTCTTCTTTTTCTTGCTTTTTTCAACCTTGGACAACTCCCGTTTCTGCTGCATCAGCTTCCCTGTAGCTTGGTATGCAGCAATATCCTTTTCCTATTTTTCCTTCAGCTTAGGGCCTTCTTCTAGTGAGGCTGCCTGTCATCTGCAGCAGCGTTATCCCATGTCTCTCCCAGGTCCTTCGAAACATCACCAATGGACAGGCCCAGATGTTCTCCTTTGATTCTTGGACGATACTCAGAACAAAACAAGGTGAAGGCCAAAGGAGGCCTCTTGGATACATCAGGATCCTTGAACTTCCCTATTATTTCCCCTTTAGGAGGTATGGATACAGGTTTTCATATCTCTTTCATAATGAGCCTTGTCACTCTTGGCCATGTCTTCAAATTTTCCTTTCTCTTTAGAAGACATGTCTTCCACCACTCTGAGCACTACTTAGAAAACTTTGAGAAGTTGGCTGAAGCATCTTCATGCTTCATCTTGTGCCCCTGCCAGCAAGTTTGCAGAAAGAATGCACACGACGTTTTCTGCCTCTCAGGATCCTTCTTAGGACCTCCTTTGCCCATGTTTAATTATGTTTCCTCCGTGAGGCTCAGAGTCACCCAGTGCCTGTCTGGCTCTCAAGTGCCCTAGTGCTATTTCCGTGGAACTCAATGTCCTGCAACAGCTCGGCTGTCCGGATAAAGTTATTAACATGCTTTACAAGGCCCTTCCCAAGCCTCACCTTCTCACAAAGCTTCATTTTCTACCACCGCAGCCCTGCTGCTCCTCAAACATGCCCTCTGTGCCTTTGTACAGGTTCTTCCCTTTTCCTGAAATACCCTTTTCACATTCTTCCTCAGGATCCCATACATACTTGTCTTTCAAAGATGGGCTCAGATCGTATCTGCTCATGGAACTTTCCTCAGCAAGGCAGGATGAGTTGGTAACTCCCTCTTTTGTACTCTCATCATACCCAATATGGACTTAGATGACAACCCTGAGCACATTTTATTACTGCATCTGTTTACAAGTCTGTCTCCGCCACTGGTTTGGGAACTCCACCTCAAGGAGGGCCTGGGATTTCCTCTGCTTCATTTCTCTAACAGTTAGCGCTGTGCCTAGCATATAGTGTTTGGTGAATCTTAAATGAACTACACAGATAAGAAAACGGAAGCCCAAAGAGGTTAAGTCACACACCTAGAACAAGGAACCAACCCAAGGGAAATGGATTTGGAGGAGATGTGATACAACAGATGGTGCTTTTAATAGTTTAGGCAGTTTCTAAGGGCCGTTTTTCCCCTACCCCCCACCTCCCACCCACATACAGGCTGGTAACTACCTATTTATTCCCTTGGGAAATTTCCCTTTGGAAAAAATGGGCTCAAACTCAAACTCAGATAGTCAGGAGAGATTTAAGTTAAAGAAGAGTAAGGCCTTCTTGTTCCTGGGTTCTTATAGACAAAAAAGCGAACTGACTCAGAATGCATGGACTTGACCTCTGGGGGCTTTTAAAAACGAGACTTTATCAGGAGGACTAAGTCCGAAGTCCTGTTAGAGGCAGACAAATGGCTGATCTGACGCCTCAAGAGTCTGCCTCTTGAGGAGGCCCATGAGGAGCAAAGGAACCAGCCAGAGAACTCCAGTGTCTCCAACCATGTTCCCATTGAGCTCAAGGATGTTTGGGGGAGGGGAGACGGATGAGGGAGCCCTTGCTAATTAAGCCTCTACCCATGAGCGAATGTGAGGCTAATAAGGCGGCCCCATTCCAGGGCACCTCCACACCAAGCCAGCCGGTCTGCCTGTTTATTGCCCGTATGGAGATCATTAATGCCTCCTGACACTGGGGTCACTCCTGGGGTCAATCCCTGAGCCCGTTCTGCAAAACAAGGGGAAATGAACTTACCAGCACATGTGGCTCAGGCTTGGTGGGGAGGGGGACTCCCGTCACCCCACACTTCAGCTCTGGGAGAGCTCAGCACCCCAGGCTGTCAGACCCCCCAGCACAATCCCCTCTGCCCAAGCTGGACTCTGGGGAAGGGTGAAGGGGAGCCTTCGTCTGGGCCAGGACAACCCCCACTGAGGTTGTCCCAACCCACAGACTGGACACTAATCCCCTGGCGACGGGCTGGGGTGGTGTCTGGGAGCTGCAGCTGCAGCTCGACAGGGGCCAGGCCCCCACCACAGGTGGCGGGAAGGCACAGGTCGGTGGCCACGTGGGCTCGAGCTGCGGCCTCAGCCCACCCTCACCCGCTTCCCCTGTGCTGATTGGGCCCCTTAACCCTCCAGATCCAAGATGGCAGAGAGGGGCGGGGTTCCGGGCCAAGCAAAGCTGCGATTGGTGAAGCCCAGGCCTTCTGAGCTGAAGGACGGCCTCAGTAGCCACTCAGGGAGCTCCCAGCGGTGGTAGTGGGCCCTTGGCCGCTTTACCTCACACTTCAGCAACCAAGGCAGTCTCCACAAATCCATCTCCCGCAGCCTGGGAAGGGCCAGGGTGGAAAAGGAACGCCGAGATGGTCCTCTTGGCAAATCCATACCAGTCTGGGGCCTCCTCCTCCGTAATGACCAGAACTGGGAATCAGCCCCTACCGACCCAGGGAGATGTCGAGAAAGCCCCCAACTGGCTTGGAGGAAATCAATGGGATTATGAAGTTAATGCCACAGCAGGGCTGAGTGACAGTTACCAAATAAATGATCTCAGGAGGACAAGGCTGAGGTTAAATGAGGCCCAATAAATAAAGGGACGTGTTCAAAGGAGGAACTTCAGAAAATGCAGGGACATGGGGGGTTGAACCTAGGGACTCCTTCCTGCCCTCCCCTTCTAGGGTCTGTTGAATTCTCGGGGATCCATAGCCTCAGGCCCTGCCTCCCAGGAACGCAGACCAAGGTCTGTGCCCTGTTCGGTGCCCGTGTGGCATAGCTCTTAGGCTCGGGGCTCCTTGGACAGCTCCAACCACCCAGCTTTGGTGACTGGCACGAGGGAATGGCAACTCTTACTGGGAAGGTCTGACCCCTTAACAGAGCCCCAGAATGCCTCTGATTCCTTAGAGACAGGGAACGGACCAACTGCAGCAAGCCGGGTTGAAGCTAGATGTTAGGAGGCACTTCCCAAACATTAGCTAGATGGAGGGAATTTATGGATCTTGGAAGCAAGGAAGAAGGCCTGTTATAGAGGATTTTATTCCAGATGAAAGTACATTTATCCTTAGCCCCATTCGTGCCTGGTTTAGTGAACATTGCCTTTTTTTTGGCCAAGATGGTGTTACCAGCTGAAGGGGCCATCAGCACCATCTTTGCATAAGAAAAGCTTGCAGTAGAGTCTGTATACAGTGCTCTCCATTCTACCACCAGCGTGTCCTGGTGAATGAGCAGCCCATTTCCATGAGTCCTGCTGAGTCTTCCAGTGGCCATCTTGGTGGGGGTGAGTGGGAGACACAGCATGATGTTCCTGGGACCATGAAGGATGCCAGTCTGCCTTTTTTTTTTTTAAGTAAGCTCCATGCCCAGCGTGGAGCCCAATGTGGGGCTTGAACTCCCAACCCTGAGATCAAGACCTGAGCTGAGATCAACAGTTGGACACTTAACCAACTGAGCCACCCAGGTGCCCCTGTACTATGTCTTCCTTTTGGGAGTCTAAAGAGAGATGACTAAGTCTTTGGTCTCTAGGTAGGTATTTTATTTTTTAGAAAATGAACAATAATGATAGTTAGAATCTTGGGCTCTGGAATCTTAGAGGTCCAATGACCTCTTTTCTAACCATGAGACCTTGGGCAAGTTCTATTTACAGTAATAATAGGATTATTTTGTGTCAGGCACTTTGACAACAATACTGTAGGGGAGGTACTGTTACCCTTGTTTAACAAATGAAATGAGCTTAGTTAGGTTAAATGACCATAGAGCAGTATATTTAAAAGCATGGGCACTGGAGATGCAGACTAATTGGGTTCAAATCCTGACTTTGTTTCCTGGTTGTATGACCTTGGGCATATTACCCAATTTCTTTATCTGTGAAATGAGGACTATGATAGTACTCACTTGATAATTTGGTAAGGTTGAAATGAGGGAAAGCACTTAAAGCTCTTAGAATCCTGCCAGGCACATTGCAGGTGCTCAATAAACGTAAGCTATTGTTGTGAGCCCTTCAAGCACTTCTATCAATGTGATATCGCTTCATCCTTTCTACTATCCTTTGAGGTGGCTATTATTATTCTTAAATTCATTTTATAGATGAGGAAACAGGCTTTAAGCGGATCATGTTCTAGGTCCCTCTGTAAACAGCCTGCTAAGGACCTGAATTCAGGTTTTTTAACTTCAAATTCCAAAGACTTGCTGATCGCTCACATACTCTCTCATCCTAAGTCCTAATTTGTTTCAGCCCCTCATTCAAAAACAACCCTCAGAGGACCCAAATTCAAAAAACCCCAAGGACCCAGGTTTGGATAGTCTGTGCTTAGGAAGAATAGAGGGGAGAAAGAGGAAGAAAGAAAATGGGGATTGGATAATGAAATAAATTCTCTGACTTAGGCATATTTTTACCCAAGCCAACCCTAGTAGAGATAGCTTCCTCAGACAGGTAGTAAAATAAGCGTGTATTTCAGAGCAGTCGTATTGGAGGAAATGGAAAGAAGTGGCAATGCCGGAGCAGGTAGTGTTATGGGGGAAGAAGTCTGCTCGGCAGACAATCCACCTATGGCTAAGGACTCTGGAACAGAAGGCCTAGATTGCTAGCCCTGACTATGCAAAACCCAGATCTTATCATTCATTCCTTACCTCTGTAGCACCCCAACTGAGAGTTATAGGAAGGACTCACCTGGTAAATGGTAAATCGCTGCCTCTGTCCTCAGGCTTGAGGAGGCTCAGACCAGCCTACTTCACCCAGGTCAGGGATCAGGCCAGCCCAGTCCTCAATTTCTTCTAACTGCAAGTTTCTTAATTCTCTTTGTGGGAGAAGGCCTGGGAGGCCAGGGTGAGAGGTCAGGTGAGCAGGACTGCACCTGGGGTATGAGGGGAAGCACCTGCAGCAGCTGCCACCTACTACCCATTCCCGTTGCTCAATCCTCCAATTTCCAGAACGAGCTCAAGCTCCCGCTCCCACCCCAGTTATTCTGAGCTTGAGAATCCTAATGGGATGTGGGCTGGAAAATCTAGAACCAAGATTTGGGGCTACTGGGGACACAGTGGGCTAAAGCCACAAGGGACAAGTGAATCCCATGCTGCCTCACCCATCCTTTCCCTTTGGGGGACTTAATAAGGACCCCAGGCCTTGGGTCATAGCACACACTAAATAGCATGGCTAGAAAGGGGGGTGTGGAGAGAGGGATTTTGTGTCCTGGATTTGCACAAGAACGTATGTGCAAATACACAAGGATACACACAAACATTCAGATATGTATCTTTCATGATGGAGTGCCTAAGGACTCACTCAACAAGGAGTTGGGACCTTTACCCATGTCTCTGGAGTGTATTTGGCTGTAAGTAACAGAGACCAAGACTAACAGTGATGTCAAGAAATAGGCTTATCTTTCACACATTATAAGAAGCAGTCTGGCACTGGTTTACCTGCTCATTGATGCCATCAGGTTCTTTCTTTTTGTTCTGATATCCTCAGTATATTGGCCTTCGTCCTTGCATCAGGGTCTCTAGAGGGTGAGAATTCCACAGATCTCATGGCTAGAAGAAAAGAAGATTACGCCTTCCCCTTTATCAAGAGAGCAAAAAGAGTCCCTCCCGACCTTCCTCCCGCCAGTCTTCTGCTTAGGCCTCATTGGCCAACATTGGATCACGTGACCTCTCCCAGCTACAAGGGAAACTAGGAACGCAAGCAACGGGATTTCCATGATCGACATACAGCAGTGATTTTCAACTTTGATCCTATCCTCAAAGATTCTGACTCAGCTGGTCTGGGGTGGATCTTGACGTTGGTATTTATTAAATACTCCAAAAACCTAGGTTTTTAAAAAAATTGTAATTTGGTCTTCACCACAGTATGGAGCCAGCTCCAGTCATCTTCAACCAAACCTCCCCCGGCCTCCCAGCAAGCCACTTTACTGCACTGACTGGGATTCTCCAGTTTATCCTGTAATCTCTGCTCCCCTTGGGGTTGATTATTTAGGTGATTAGTTAGTAAGTTTGCAGGTCATTCATTAGTGAATTTGTGCTTAGTAACTGGTTAGCCAATCAGCTAACTAATAGAATTAATAAACTAACCAATTAGTTGGCCTTTCCTTTTTGTATGTCTGGCACATAGTAAGCACTTGATAAATATTACTTTGGATGAATGAATCCATCAAATGGAGATAAAATGGAATTAATACAGCATCTGATGAGAGAGTAGCTGTGAAACCACTTTGTAAATGGTAAGACACCGTACAGACATATGAATAAAAATTGACACGAGAAACTACTTTAAAAATTAGGGCCAGGGGGCACCTGGGTGGCTCAGTCACTTAAGCGTCTGCCTTTGGCTCAGGTCATGATCTCAGGGTCCTCAAATAGAGACCCGCATAGGGCTCTCTGCTCAGCTGGGAGTCTGCTTCTCCCTCTCACTCTCCCTTCTCTCTCTCTCAAATAAATAAATAAAATCTTTAAAAATAAATAAATAAAAGCTAGTTTATTCCTCACCCTTCACCAAAGAAATACTGTTTCCACATTTCTGAAATGGAAAACGACCACTTTGCCCTGCTGCTGATAAGCCAGATTTTGCTCTCAATTACAGCAACTTTGTCAACACTTAGTGATAGCATGTATTCTTACTTTTTTCCTTAATCCTATTTCATCTTTTTACTTGTGTTTTTATTAGCTTATTTTGGTTATAAACCATCTCAAGCCCTTTTGGAAAAGAGGTGGGATAAACCATTGAGATGGTTATAAACCATCTCAAGCCCTTTTGGAAAAGAGGTGGGATAAAATAAATTTTAGAAATACCTGGGAACTGGGGCGCCTGGGTGGCTCAGTCGTTAAGCGTCTGCCTTCGGCTCAGGTCATGATCCCAGGGTCCTGGGATCGAGCCCCGCATTGGGCTCCCTGCTCTGCGGGAAGACTGCTTCTCCCTCTCCCACTCCCACTCCTCCTGCTTGTGTTCCCTCTCTTGCTGTGTCTCTCTCTCTGTCAAAATAAATAAATAAAATCTTAAAAAAAAAAAAAAAGAAATACTTGGGAACTAACATATTAACTACCTACCACATGCCAGGGATTTACATGCATTAACTTAAACCTCACAATAAGCTAGTAGGTTGGTGTGATTATCTCCATTTTATTTAAGTGTTAAGGGACTTGCCCAAGGTCACACAGCTGCTAAATAATGAGCCAGGATTCAAAGCCATGTTTCAAAACCAAGGTAAGCCTGACACCAAATCTGAGGGCTTTCCCCTAAGCCAACCCAAGTTTGTGTGATAGATGGTCAACTATTCACTTAGCTAGTTTAGGAGAGTTTTTGTACTTTGAACTCCTCAAATCTGTTTTGGAAAAACAAACAAACCAACCACTGGTCTTTTTCTTTTCTCCATAGGCCATTTATCAATTGTTTTATGTACCACTAAGAAGAAAAAATACTAATTAAACTCCAACACTGCAATGAATTAAACTACCATTGATTCTAGGATGCATCCCCAGAGCGCCTGGGTGGCTCAGTCGGTTAAGCTTCTGCTTTTGGCTCAGGTTATGGTCTCAGGGTCCTGGGACTGAGCCCTAGGTCGTCGGGCTCTCTGCTCAGCAGAGAGCCTGCATCTCCTTCTCCCTCTACCTGCTTGTGCTCTCTGTCGCTCCGTCAAATAAGCAAATATATAAATAAAATCTTTAAAAAAAAAATGTATCCCTATTTCAGAGATGTCAAAATGTAGAAAGAAATTGTGTGTGTTAGAATCAATGAAGCAAAGAAGTCCATTCTACTAATAGAGAATGTGTATACATAACCTCCCCTTCTCTCTACTTGCTGGCTGGTTTGCCCCTTCCTTTTCCTTGCCAAACCCTTGCCTGTCCCTTCTGTATCTCATTTCTCCATGTCTTCATGAACTAGGTGATACTGATTTGGAGTATCTCCTGTGAGTCTCCAGAAAGCCTTGCACTTACAGACAGTCTCCACTCTAGTTTGTTTAAAGAGCAACTCTAGATGCTCTCATTATGAACTTCCTCCAATGATTGTCAACCAATTCTTTCCCGAGTCTGGCCTAAATGTAGTCTTCCCCTGGCACCTGGTGATTCACTGCCCTCCCTGTTCACCATCCCACATAGTAGTTGGTTGGTTCGTCTGTACACTATTTATTTGCAAGGGATTTCCCTACAGGCTGTTGGAGAGGGCATGGGAGGGGGCTTGGGAGCAGAAGCTGAGACTGTCATCCAGTTCTCCCTAACACAGGAAACATGACTCCCCAGGCATCTCTGAAACACCAGGGCCTTTCCTTTCTCCGCTCCCGGAGAAGGCAGGATTGGAGGAGGATTAAGCTTCTCCATCCCTTAGACCTTACTTCCCCTTCCTGGTTTGGGACTCCATGAGACAAACTGTGAAGGGAAGACAGGGTAGCGGAATTTGGTACTGCTAAGGGTGATAGGGATTCCTGAGCGGTGGGCCCTGTGGACTTGGGGTCCAGGCTCCTGACAGCAGCTGGCTTTTCTGAGTTGGGTGTTTTGCTTTCACCTTGGAGTGCAGGGTAGTGGGCGAGGCCCTGATGCTGGCTCTCCATTGCTAGCGTTAGAAAAGGGACAGATCCATCCAGGGAAGGAATTTCCCTGTCCTGTTCCCTTCAATCTGATTTTGAGGTAAAAGTCGGGAAAGGAACAGAGGCTGATTGGAACTGTTGGGGACACCAGTGGAGGGAGGGATGCAGCCCATGCTGAGGACCAAGAGGCTAATCTGGGATTATTGACAGGGGACTCTGGTGGGCAGACGTAGCCTCGCCTCAGTATTCTGGGCATGTGACAGGCTGTGAGCCTTAGACATGGGCTAAGGTTCACATGGGTCTGTCTGCCTGTCGAGCTGAAGGGTCCTGTGGCGTGGCACAGACAGACATAGAGAAAGAGAGGTAAGTGGAGACAGAGGGAGTGGAGAGTCAGAGGCCGGGCAGGGAGGTCTAGACAGTGAGGGGGGGCCTTGCTTTCTGAGGCACAGAGGCCGGAGAGCTCCCAGCGCAGTGGTCTAAGCTCCCCAGACCGTAGCAGGCATCGGACTTCCTCCTCAGCTTTCTGGGATCTTGAGGCTGCTGGCGGAGTCTTGGCCCTCGCCGCAGTTTCCCCCAGAGCCTCTGCCAAGCCCTGGCACCTTGAAGCCCGGGCCTCGGCTCGGATTCAGAAGCCGGCCCAGGACTTCCCCGCTGCCGCCGCTCCAGGCCCTGCCGCTCGGCCCCCTCCCCGCCTGAGCGAAGGGCCTGCCCTCACCCGTGACCTCCGCGGCCGACTCCGAGGCGCGCCAGGCCCGGTCCAGCGCCCGCTGCCCGCCAGGCCCGGACGAGCAGGGGGCAGGTGAGCGGAGGGGCCGCGCCCTGGCCGTCGCGCCCGCGCGGGGAGCCCGCGAGCAGGAGCGCGCGGGCCGGAGCGCGTAGGTGTGAGAATGTGTGAGGGGCATGGTCGGTGGACGAGTGCGGGGCTGTGAGGCGCCGTGCGCCCGCCCTCCGGGACGTGGGCTTACCGAGCCGCTGCGTGCACGGCTGGGAGCGGGTCTCGGACGGAGGTTTGTGCGGGCGCCCGCGGCCTGGGGCTCGGCGGAGGGCGGCTGTCTGCCAGTGGGCCCAGGCCCGACCAGGCCCGGCCGCGCCGCGCCCCAGTGTGCGGGCCGCGCCGCCGGTCCGGGCGTGCCGTCCTGGTTGTCGAGTCTAGGTGCGAGCCGCACGGCCCGGCCCGGCCGCTCTCTCTCTTCCCGCCCCTCTAATCTAAACCATGCGGGGCTCCCAGCCCGGGCCCGGCCGGCGGGGCCCAAGGGCCGCAGGAAGGGCACCAAGCCGCGCGGTGGGGGAGCGCGAGGCCCGCTCGGGGCTCGGGGTCCTGGGGCCGCGGAGCCAGGGGACCCTAGAGCCCCCCTCCCCGGGGGGCGGCTGGCGCAGACTGATTGACAGCGGCGACGTCAGCGCAGGGGGGTGGCGGCCCCGGAGGGAGGGAGGGAGGAGGAGGGAGCTGAGGCCCCAAAGTGCAGCGTCGGAGATCAAGGGCCCGCTCCAGAGCCGGGATGTGTCCGGCCCCGAGGGCGCGGCGGGCAGCGGGACACTGACCCAGCGGCCCCGAGTCGGTGCCCCAGCCGTCCCGTGCCCCTCGGACCCGAGCCTGCAGTGGACCTCGGGCCGCAGGCGCCTGCGCATGCGGCAGCGCATTTAGGGTGAGTGTGGGTTCCCGCGGGGTTGGGGGTGAGCCGGGCGTGCGGGACAGGGGCCACCCTGAGCCCAGGGTTAGGCTGCAGGGCAGAGGAGGATGAACTGGAAAAGAGACGAGTAACGGAACCGGGGTAAGAACCTCAGGGACCCTCAAGGCTGCAGGAGGGTGACGAGATGTGCTGCAGATCAGGCTGCCGCCTCGGCCCGACTCCCAGTGTTTTGGGGCGCGAGCCCTCATCTCCTCTGAATAACAGGATAAATTGGGTCTGGGGACCCAAAGGCAAAGAAACGACAGCGCCAGCGCCAAAGGAACAAGGTTAAGCCGTGACAAGCGGAGCGGTGGTCTTGAAACTGGTGTTTGCAGAATAAGAAAGGCCAAGAAGAGGGCCCGGGTACTTGCAGCGATATCCATGTGGGAGTGTGTGATCAGAAACCTGGACTTCAGAGCCTTTGATGCAACAGGCTCGTCAAAATTAAAGCAAGGAGCATTATATATAACTAATTATAGATGATCAAGACAGAATGTGAACAATTACCAAAGAAATAGGGCTAAGCGGCAAAACTAACAGTGTTCACACTTTAAAACCAGAGTAAAATAGTGGTCACTTTCAGAACCAAGTGAAAATTGTAATCACAGATTTAAAAGGATTATAGACAAAGTAACTCCAAATATAGGAACAATGTGATAAGAACCCTTGTATTAAAATCAATAATAATAGTATATGAAATAGTAACAAATGACAAAACTGTAGGAAAAAAGTGAACAATTGAAAATACTATTAAGGGAAATACTAATATTAGTAGTAGTGATGGAATACTATCATATAATTTAATATTGATACTATAATGAATTATTAAATAATAACCAAAATCTTTAGAGCAATACTAATACAAACAAAGAGAGCAACAAGAATTGCTGGAATAATATGACAATTTATTACCAAGGTATTAATAGTCCCAACAACATTATAAATAATGGTGGAGTTATAAGAAGTATCGTGCCAATGTGATGAAAAATAATCAGAGTATTAGGAACTACAGCAATATCACAAATTATGACAAAGTAACAAGGAGTAATGATGTGATGAAAAATAGCCAGCGAATTAAGATCGTAATTACAAATAATGACAAAGTAACAAGATACTGTAACGATGTGATGAAGAGCACCTGGAATATTGTGGACAATTCTAACAAAACAAATGACTAACAAGAAGTATTATAAGGATGTGAAGAAAATTAACATCAATATTGAGAACAATAATATTACAAGTAATGGTAAATAACAAGTTATTGAAACTGACAAAATACAGAGACCGAGGAGCCAGCAATGGAAGCATTTTAGGGGTACAGAATAAAAATTAAAATAACAATAGATTATAATGACCTATTGGAATACGATATCTAATAATTACCTATTAGTAACAGTATCACTAAGGTACCAGGAGGCCCTAGAATGATGGAGCAGTGGCAGGAAAGTAACAACATATTTAATAATGATGAATTAACAAATCAAACCAGTACTTTAATTTTACAGTATTAAAAATTAAAAGTACTAATAATTTATGTGCTAGGATATCCTTAATGTCATTGAACTGAACAGAATACTGCTCTGATAATAGAGATAATTAAAATATTTAAAATAATACAAAATGTTAATTTCCCCCAGTGCGAGAAAAATACCACCAGTAATCTAGAGTGAAAAGTAAAATGCTCTTCTTAGAAAACGAGTTGGCTGAAAGCGACGGACCGAGCGAAAGGGCGCCCAGCCCGCGGGCCGCGTCCACGGAGGGGTCCGCGAGAGGGGCGAGCGCGGAGGCTGCGGGCCGCGCGGGCCGCGGGCTCCAGCTGGTGCGGAACCCGGCTGTGCCGTTCGCGCCGGGGCTCCGGGTCCGAGGGGAACCATGGGGGCGGCCACTCTGGGCCAGCCGGGAGGGAAGAAAAGGAAATTAGCGGGGAGCTCCAGCCAGGGCGAGGGCCAGCTGTCGCGATGTCGGGATGTGTCTCCGGGGCCGAGAGAAAAGGAAGAAGCGAAGGAGAGCACCACGCTGCCCTCGTCTCGGATCAGAGCCGTGGGACTGGCGTCAGTGGATGCCGGCCGCGGCCGTGCTCCGTGCACAGGACTGAGAGCGCCGGGCGTGAGTCAGACTGCGGCCCTGCATGGCTCTTGGTGTGACAAGTGCCCCGTAGAGGACCCAGTGGCCAAGACAGCATTGCGCCAGGCGGCGCGTCCTCCCGGCCCCGCGGTCCGCCGCACCTGGGACCAGCCGATCGCGGCGGCCCATCCCGCTGGCCCCAGATACAGTTGGAACCAGCGTGTTGGGCCAGAGCGTGCAACTCCCCTCGTCGAGCAGTGTTCCCTTGGCGGGGGGGGGCTCGGGGTTTCCTAGGCCTGGCTCGGAACCCGCATGTGGCCCAAGGCGGGTACTGGCGCTAGCCATGCCGGGCAAGACTTGTTTCCTGCTGCCTGTGGCTGGAGGCCTGGGAGGGCTGTCAGCTTTATCTTTATGGGCTTTTCCCAGCCCCAACTCGCCCAGGCCCCTTTTTATCTCCCTCGGTTGCACTTGGCTTGTTTACTTTGTGAGGCCCTGGGAGCCAATGTCTAGGACCTGGGATGGGGAGGCCAGTGGGCAGGATGGTCAGAGGCCTGGGCCTTGGGATGCTCAGGGAGACCCAGGAGAGAACAGAAAGAAGACAGGAAGAGAGGCAGCCAGGCACATAGAAAGACCCACCAGGTGCCAAAGAAGGGAGAAGAGCAGGGAGGTGGAAAGGAGAAGCAGAGATAATGCAGGGGTGCATCCATGATGGAGGCAGAAAAGGCAGGTCCTGCTGCCTGGGCTCTCAGCCTGATATCTCAGGACCAACTTCTAGAAGGGAGCAGGCACTTGGGGCAGGCTGGTGAATAGTTCTAGACACTTGGGGAAGGACGGCTGTGCCTGGGAGCAGGACTAGGTTGTGCCTGTGACCTGGACCCACCCAACAGGCCTGGTCCTTAGCTGGGAAGGGTCTCAGTCCTTTGCCCCAAAGCAGAGCCCTTTGGAACTAAAGTGTGACTGAGTGAGCCAGCGAATGTGAATGTGTGGGCAAGGCTGTGAGGCCCCTGGCTGAGTTCAGGGCCTGAATCAGAGCTGCCCTAGGAGAGTGTGGCTGCTTGAGTGACTAGAAAGCTCTGTGTGGGTGCTTGTGTCTGGGTGTGAGGCTGTGTGTTCCTGTGTGAGGGACCCAGAAGCTGTCTGTGGGAGTGGGAATGTGCAGGAGTGAAAGCCTTTGGTTCAGGAAGGCTTTACCTGACTGCTGTCTAAGGGAGTGGGTTAGGGCAGATGGGTGAGCAAGGGCCTGAGGGACTGCCCAGCCCTAGGCTCTTTCTGCAGGTGTGGAGCCCCAGGAGCTTGGGCCCTGCCCTCCTGGCCTGGCTGTCCTCTGGTGCCTACCCAGTAAGTGTCCTGGCTGCCCTGACCCAAGAGTGGGCCTGGACCCCAGTTATTAGGAAACAGCGAAAAGAGACCCAGGCCTCAGGCTCCACTGGAGCCGAGCAGGAGGGAGGGACTGGGGGTGCAGCTGGGGCAATGCCGAGAGGGCGGTCCTTCCCCCAGGCCTGCTCATCACACAGCCCCACACCCAGGAGCAGGCAGACCTTGAACCGCACACACACCCTCCCAGGTTCAGAACCCAGAGGGAGGAGGCCACGGTCCTACCCTCCGCATTTTCTCCCTCCCGCACGCAGCTCAGAAGGGGGCGGTGTCCACGTGCGCCTTTCCCTCCCGGGCCCGAAGTCCCCCGGCCGGGCTGGAGCGGGCTGCGGGGCCTCTGGCGAGTGTGGACCCGGGCATGTGACTCGGTGTGTGCTGTGCCCGCAGGAGATGCTGCAGGATAAGGGCCTGTCGGAGAGCGAGGAGGCCTTCCGGGCCCCGGGCTCGGCGCTCGGCGAGGCCAGCGCTTCCAACGCCGCCAACGCCCCCGAGCCCGCGCTGGCTGCGCCGGGCCTCAGCGGAGCCGCGCTCGGCAGCCCCCCGGGCCCCGGCGCCGACGCCGCCGCCGCCGG